>NC_087484.1:7082500-7300000 GCF_036417665.1 Passer domesticus
AGGTAGGACATGGTGGGAAATGTTTTTTGTTTGAAAATTAAGAAATATCACAAATGAAAGATTTTGAAGCTATCTCGAGTAATTAAATTCTCATACCTACATAATATATCTCTGTAACACTTCATTTTTATGTTTTTGAGGAATTAAAATGTGTGCGTCCTTCGTAACATTGTTTTATCAAGTGTATTCAAAGAAACAGATGCTTTAAACTTTTGACTATTGTATTTGGGGGAATAATTTACTGTGTTTCATGTGTTAGAAATTATAGAATACGTTTTGTTGTCAGTATTTGATGCTAAATACACCCACACTTAATGAGTGCATCATAGTAAGTGCAGCATCAATGAACCGACAGGTTGATATCATCACTGCAGAGCTAGAGAAACACCAGCTATAAATTTAGAGGACCCTCAATTACATCAGTACAACTGAGAGATTAATTCGTTGCTCTGACACATTTTATCCCTGGCTGTAGCTGCTCAGCACCACACTGAATACAGAGGTCAGTTATTTATTTACCTTCAGCCCAGTGCATTTTCAGTAAATTCTGTTCTCCTAGCAATCACTTACCAAATGATTTTTCTTCTTTTCACTCCTTTTGCTTGAAGAAGATTGCAGTCTGTCCTGTCTGTTATCACTTTCCAACTCTGAACCTGAGATGGGAGAGGAGAAGGAGCAGCACACTGTTAATACAATATTTGTTGTTGAGCTGCTTTTGCATTACCTCCCACTGAGCAAAGCGTGAGCAGCATCAGTGGTGCCTTGTCTGCTCATCACTTTGGGGAGAGGAAAATTCCTCAGCAGCAGACTGTGCTGTGTGTGTCAGGAAGTTAAAAATACGCCATGGTTCTATTTCAGATTATGTTTTACAGTAACCAGCCAGGATCAGACTGTCCATCAAATGGCAGCTAGAAATACCTCTCACTGCAACTCTACTGAAAGCCTTATCAAACATGCAAAAGTGCACACTGGTGTGCAGCATGGAGAGTTGCTTGCTTTTGCTTCTGCAGTTCATGAGGAAACCTGCTGGATTGTCTGCATTATGGCAATAGAGGCACTGCAGATAATTTTTAAAGATGTCTCATAACAATCTGAATGAATACCAGAGTGCAAAATGGGAGATGGGCAAATGAACAAAAGGTGCTTTGCAAAATTTTGTTCAGTTTTAGCAGGTGTTGAAATTTCTAGATTAGATTATCAAAGCAATTTTATTCATTGCCAAATTCTTATTGTTTTCACATGCAATTGATTTGGGAAATATAAATGAATTTTTATCTTCATTGTGTTTGCTAATATTATAATGACTTAGAATGCAACTCCCCAGTATATTTGAAGCTTAAAGAAGAGGTAGCATCATTAGCTGCCATAGACTGAAAAGCCTGGGGTATAACTGGATGCGGTATAAAATAAAACAAGTGACTGCTTGGAATGAACTCACAGGAACATGACAGTTTTAAGCATGGACCTGCAAAATTAGTGCATGGCAATAATGCATGTCATTGGCAAATTGAAAAAAGTACTTTAAAGAAGATTTTGAACTAGAAGAAGCAAGTCTGCAGCAGCTCCAGTCTGCTTTGGAACATGACTTGGAACTGGAAAAAATAGTGGAATTTGTCAATCTCCAGTTTAATGTCTCATTTTGTTGCTGGTTGCATTTGTTACTAGGTGAAATCACAACTTGCACTATTATTTGCACGGTCCTTGCTGTTGCTGGAAATGCAAAACAATTTTTATTTAATAAATCCCTGTCATTCTGAGAAAGGTAATGAAAGAGACTATCAGAAAACCTCATCCCTTAATCAAGCAATGTGTGGCAAGTGGAATCAAAAACCTGAACAGTGAAAGTAGAACACCTTCAGAACTTGTGAAATGTTGTATGTTTTCCTCCTTGGTTATTCATCTGCAATCAGGAGCTGTGATGATGATTTTTCTTTAAAATAGTGCCAGTTCCCCACTTCTTTTGAAAAGGGTTTCCCCATGATGTGCTTTATGGTATGAGACACTGGTGCTTATTCCCTTTACTACAGAGTTTAAACACCAGATAGCCTCACTATCAGTCTTTTCATAGTGGGAAAGCATCAGAAGCAGCTGAAGTTATAAGCATTTGTACCTCTATTTCAGAGATGAAATTTTGAGTATTAAGAGTATTTTGAGCGGTGCATGTTGATGCAATATTTAGTACTGTGCAAAGTAGAGACAAGCAGCTAATTTTTCTTCAGCACCTCTTCAAGCACTCTTCTGAGTCTCTACTAACATTACAGGGAGTCAGCAGAAAAGATAATTTCCTTCCTTCCTTCCTTTCTTTCTTTCCTTCCTTCCTTTCCTTTCTTCATCTTAAGGAATCACTGTCTTCATTAAAGGAAAGAACCAGATGATGAAATGTGCATATATGCTTGTATGCTTTCATACACATAAAATTAGGTACAGAGCTAGTAAACTCTTGTGTATGCAAGTCTGCCAAATCCCTGAAACTTGGCACACTCCAGATGGAAACATAGGTGCAGTCAGGGTTAAGGTTTCCCATAGAGGCCTTGAAAAGAAAAAATTTGTGTTATGTGAAAGCTTTGCACTGGAGTCTTAGCTGGAAATGAATTGAAGTTACTGAAATTTTTTAGTGTAACATGAACACGGAAAAATACAGTAAAATATACTTAAATTGTTTACTAGGAAACTCCTGCAGATTTCTTGATGATCTTGTGTATTTAGAAGAGATAATATTATTGAATATATTACTGTATATGTCCTTGTAGTTAGTGTCTAGGAATGTTCCCTGTGATTATAGAGAGTTATGCCATTCTTCTTTTTGTTTTTTTTTTTTAAATCTAAATTACCACTCATGTTTAGTTCATGTCTTCAAACTGCCTAGAGCAGTTTTAAAAGCAAAACAAAACAAAGCTACAAACCAAAATTGTCTTTATGTAAAAGCAACACCACAACTATGTTATAAAATGAAGATAAAAGAGAAAACAGGATAACAGTGTTACTATATGGTCAGAGAGAATATTTGGTTTTGTCTTTAATTAATTATGAATATCAGTATATTCAGAAGTTTCAGTTCTTTCTGTTTATTTTTAGTGTAAATTACCCACATTTATGTTGTGAATATTTTCTTGTAACCCTATTTTACATAAAGTTGTTGAACCTTAACCATGAAATTTGAGTAAGGCTATAGTATAATGAAGTGCTATTTGTTTATTACTAGCTGTAGTATTTAAAACATAACAAAATCCCACCAAAGAGTTTTAGGAATACAAACCCTGTTGAGTCTAGTGGAGACTTGTGGTCTTAAGTACCTTAATACTTCCCTATAACTCCCGGTGATTCCCCTGCAATCTTGCTCTTTTGTCAGCAATCCCCATAATTTCCTCATCCCATTTGTGCATACACAGCATGTATTGGTCTTCACAGCTCTTTTTAACATACTGGATTTCCAAATGTAGTAGGTTTAAGTACAACAAGAAAGATAGTTGTGCAGAATGGTCAGCAAAATAATCTTCTCACTAGAAAAGCTGAGAAAAATATTAGAAAGGAGAAGAAGTATTTTCAGATCAGGTTTGTAATTATGGAGCCAGTGAAGCAGAGGTACAAGCAAGTAGCTTGAAAAGGAAGAAGGTGCAAGGAAGGCATCTGAATCATAGAGACTTCTTAAAGATTCTGTAAAAGTGGGAGGGATATTTTGGGATCAACTGATTACGTGAATGGAAAAAGGTAAATGAAGAGCTTTGAAAATGAGATGTAATTCTAATTCTTGTCTATTGATGCTGTCATTTTAATAATTGTTCATTAACAAGAATATCAGCTGCATTTTGTGTTTCTGTAATCAGAACTGAAAATAGGATACGTTTGGGGTTGGACTGTTAAAGGTCACTTACAGAATGACTGTCAAAAGCTCAGAGGAAGAGTGTGGAAAATGCTGGTACCCTAATCCTTCACCTCAATCACTGCAACAATCTCTGATATACAGATATAGAGCATGGTTTAAGCAGATCTTACACCCTCAGATGGTTTCTGTAAGTGTTGATGTGGATGATCATAACATCTGAGTTTACTGACTATTCAGAAGTCATATGATAAATCTTCAGCTTATGGAAATGACTAGTTAAGAGAGGATGGCTGTCTCTTTTGTCTTTTAAGTGATAGTTGAAGTTCTTCTTACATATATATGTATGTGTATAAATATATATATAGTTACAAGTTGTGTCTTTGTTTAAAAAATACATAAAAGTGTTCCCACATACATCTCAGGGGTCACCCATATTGCTCTTACAGTGTGGACCTCCTGATACTGCTGCTCTGGTTGCTGTTTCCCAACTGCCATCCTTGGAATGTCAGCACATACAATCAACTGCTTTCTTTTCCTCTAGATTTTCAGATTTAGTGGGCATTTTCCCCCCTTCCCCCTCCTCTGCTTGGATTTCTTTCCAGTGGTTCCCCTCCCCCTCTTCTTTAGTTTACAGACTTCTTCAATGCTTTTTTCCTGTGCTGATTGCAGGAACACCCACCTTTCTGTGGTTTTAGTGGAGCCTTTCATGCTCTTTTCTCTGTACCAGCCCTCTAACCAGATATTTAGGCCAATTATTCTGTTCAGTTTCATTATTCTGCTTCCACAACTACAGTAATAGCCCACTTGAAAGATCACTTGGCTTCTTTCACTCTTGGGGCTGCTTGCTAGTTCCCAGAATGGCATCTTCACATCCTGTGATCTTCTGTTGCTTCTTTTCCCCCCAGAGTTTTATTTAAATTAAAAAAGGGTGGGGGGTTAAAAGGAAAACCACACACATATAAATGAGCAGGGGGACAAAAAAAAGGCCAGATATCAAATACGTGCTTCGAGGAAGGGAAATTCCAACACTGACAGTTTGCAGGACACACTGAATATCAAATGTCATTATTCAGTACCTTTTCCACAACAGAACTGACTAAAATTCCCATTGAGATTTCCTAGAACCAGCTTTGCCTGCTCTTTGTTTTGCACTCACAGAGTATGAATTTCACCTACATCTAAGAAATGGCACCCGGAAAACCTTTACTTGTATTTTGTCCATGCCCATCCATATTAACAAATGTCACTTCAAAAGCCTCTAAGTACAGGTTTTTTAAAGGGTGTGTAGACACTTCACATGATAAATTTAAAATCACAGTGTTCATGTCTCCCAGATTATGCATATCATTTAAATGTAACTTAGGCTTTTAAAAAATCTAACTTTTCTGCCTCCTTTTCTCTTGCTTCTTTCCCTTTGATCTTCTAATTTTATCACTTATGTGTGAAATTATTTGCCTTCTTCACCCTTATCTCTTGTGAATTAGAAGATTGAAGATATGCAGAAATATTTCATGCTTATTTCTTGTGTGATGGTTACAATCAGATGAGAATTTTAAGGCTGGATCCCGGTTGTTTTGTCTTGATAAACCTCCCATATGGTAAATATAGGTTCTGTTGTTCTTAATACTGGAATTGTTTTTCTAATGTAAGAACTGTGCATTGTTATTGAACAATAGAGTAATCTTTTCAACAAATTTACATGTAATTTGTTTGTATCCATTCCAGCCTTTTTTCCTCCTTCCATATGTAATACTTTTTAAATTGGGCAACAAAACAGAGGTGACTTAGGGTAGAGGCTTTTCCCCCCCCAAATATTGTATCAAACATCAGAATGTTACCTTATATTTCTAAAAGGGAAAACAAATCCAAATGTCCTCTACCTTAAAAATAACAAGAAAAAAATTTCATCTGTGAAGCACCTAATTCATTGCCTCCTGTGTAGACAGTGTGAAAATACAGCGTACTTGAATGATCAGGAATTTCTTGCAGCAAGTTCTTTGATTACCTTAACTTTTAGAAGTTTTTGATTTCTGTCCAATAAGAGAAAACATGAGCCTGCAGCTGTAGCAAATACTTTGCTGGCATTGCTGGAGGACAGGGGAGGATCAGCCCCACACAGGAACTCTTCCCACATGAGCCCAGGGATGGAATGGGCCCTTCTCAGGATCAGGGATAAATTACATATCCGGGAAGGTGCAAACAAAAATTCCATTGCTATTCTCTCAGAAGAGCAGTCACTCCAGCACCTTTCACAGCCCATCAGCTCATCTAAAGAGAACACTGAGAATTCAGAATTTCCATAATTATTCTTATACGCACAGTTGTGGATGGGTGGAATGTAGGAAAATAGAGATAGTGATGAAGGTAATCTCACGCCTAAGGAGTTACAGCTGTGCTAATTATCAAGAATGAGGAACAGGCCTGCCCTTAATAGGCCACAGCTAGATCCAATTAGGGTGGCTATTGTAAAAGAGTAGGTTGGCTGGTCTAGAAGTGAGATGTAGTTTGTTAGCTGTGCTGAGAAGAAGAAGGAGTCAGTGCTGTGAAGAGCTGCTCGTGAAAAATCACCAAGAAGGTACTAAACCTTTGCAATAAGATGGCAACACACAATCACATGGTGAAAAGTTTTACTGTAATGAGGGGGCTGATACAAATAATATACAACAAACTGATTCCAAAGTCAGAATCAGAACTTTTGGCCGTTCATTTTAGCGACATGCTGAACTAGAAAATAAGATGCAGGTCATGTTCATACTTTATAATGGTAACAAATACTTAACTTTTTTTTAGACATATATTTAGATAAAAGACTAACCCCTCTATTTCTCTATACTTCAGAAACTTGTGATCCACAATCTCATTCCAATCCCAGATATGATAATCAAAGGGTTATGTACCTAAAATAATTTTGTGGATCTATATTTATCTTCTCTGAGGCACGAAGTGATTTATGGAGATAAGTGAGGACAGGGCCCAGGCCAAGGAAATCTGTGTGTTCAGTGGACCTTGCTGATTAGCTGTACCAGTATCTTCTTAAATTTTATAATTAAAAGCAATTCATAGGATTTATTGAAGTTTTTCACGTGTTCAACAAGCATAACATTTGAATAGTTTGTCCTATTAAATCAAATTTGTTCCTAATATATCTCCAAACTACAGTGCCTAAACTTCTAGGTAGATAATGAAGTACATATTCTTGAGGTTATGTTATATTAAAAAACATATTTGCTGTGATCCTTTAGTATGCAAGTTGTGTAATGCCATTTATGACATATTTTTTGTTCAAATACTTATTGCCCCAACTTTGTCTACACATTAAAGGGAGCCATACTAGAGTGGGGACATACATTTTTGTGATTTCTTCCCATTTGTCAGCGATGGTCCTGTTATATTTTCTGACCCGTCCTCACTTGCTGTGCTGCACCATTATGAGATCTGTCTTTTTAAGGCAATGCTATGTACTGTGGCTTCATCCACCAATTCCTGTACCTAGGGCACATGAAACTGCCAGGTTCTGTTGCAGTGTTCCTTTTAAAAGAATCTCAAGTGAATCCCAACACAGTGAGTAAAAGGACCTTTCTCTTCCCTCTGTGATTTCAGAACAGGAACACACTCTCTGCAGGCAGCATCTCAAGCCACTGGGATTGCCTATTATTATTTTCAGCCTTTTGGGAGGCTATATATATACTTATTCTGTGTTTCTAGGCTTAAGTAGAAGAGATAAATGCTCTGGCAAGCTGTCTTTGTACTCTTCCACACTGTTCTTTTGTGGGATTTACTTCAGACCATAATCTACCAGCTCCTCTATGTTGTAAAATCTTGTCTCAGAGTAGTGGAGAAGGATGGCAGAAAATAAAGGACCTTGCTTTTCAGCAGCAGCTAAAGATAGATTTTAGTTTTTCTGTTCAAGGCTTGTGAGGTACATCCAGGGAATATCCAGCAGTATGGTGTTCTGAGTGAGCTGTGTGGCCCATGGAGGGTGTGTTCTGGACCAAGTTTATCCTGGAGAACTGCAGCCCCCATGAAGAGCTGTCCTGGCAGGGCTGGGCCAGGGGAAACCTGTGGGGAGGGAAGGAGCAGCAGAGTGGAGCGGTCAGGAGGGGACCACAACCCCCCTTCTTCACTAGGAATCCAATGGTGCCAAGTTTTCTTGGCAGCCCCAATTTAATACATTCGCCAAATGCAATTTTACCTGAGCAGTTTCCCATTCAAGACACCTTTTTGACAGCATGGTAAAATTACCAGAGGTCTCTGACAAGCACGTTATAATTCCCAGTGAATATCAACGTTTACAAATGATCCATCAGGAGCTGGCTAAATTATCTGTTATGACATCAAGCAATCTGGTGATTTTGTCACTGCACAGAAAATGGCAAAAAACTTTGAATTTGTTATCCCATTACAATTGTCCAAAGGTACAACCTGACCCTGCCTGGAATGCTGTTTAAGTACCAAGTGTGCATGTGGGTGTCTGATCCCATGTCATCTGCAAGGGGACAACCCTGTGTCCAGAGGGATGGCAAAAGAGTCCCACAGCACTACTTCCTCCTCAGTTATCACTGACATGTCCTCTGGCAGGGCTGTTTCTCTACCTTTTTTCCTTCAGTGATGAGAGGAAAACCTCTCCAGGCAGTGTTCTGCTCGTTCTTCAGTGCATTTTTGGGACTGGCTGTGGCTGGTGGGAACCAGCAGTGTCCAGGCAGACTCCACTGCCCTCACCATCCAAACTCTGTACAGGTGGTGCTGCTCTCTCCTTCCCTAAGCTGAAAAATAATTGTTTCTCTAACCTAATGCTTATTTTGAAAGCTGTTATACAGAGGAAGTAGGGGTGGCCTTGAGAATTATCATTATAGCTGATGATGGCAGGAAGTACCATCATGGTGATATTGAAAGGAGGCCAGGAAAAAAAAATTCCTGATGTCTTTGAAAGAGCTGAAGCTGCATGAGGAGTGGCTGAGGCCACTTGGTCTGTTCAGCCTGGAGAAGAGACTGAGCTGAGACCTCATTGAGGTCTGCACCTTCCTCGTGAGGGGAAGTGGAGGGGCAGGTACCAATCTCTTCTCTCTGGTGGCCGATGACAGGACTTGAGAAAATCTCATGGAGCCAAGATGAGGAAGGTTTAGGTTGGACACAAGGAAAAGGTTCTTAACATGTTCTTCACCAGAGAGTGGCTGGGCATTGGAACAGTATCCCCAGGGAAGTGGTCACAGCCCCAAGCCTGACAGAGTTCAAGGAGCACAGGTTGAGATTCCTGGGGTGTCCTGTGCAGGGCCAGGAGTTGGACTCTGATCCTTGTGGGTCCCTTCCCACTCAGTGTATTCTGTGATTCTATTTTCTGTCTCTATGCTTGAGGTAGACACATCATGCCTATAATTATAAATAGGCATGCTACTTCCAAGTACCTTAAAAGTTTTAAGTACTTGAAAAATTTTAAAACAAACTTGTGTGTAAGATCTTCAGATCAAACATTTCTTTGCATAGTCTTAACCCTTGAATTCTTCAAGGAAAACAGGCCTCTTTTATGATGCAGAAATCTACTGGAGATCAAAACCTTTCTCATAAAACATAACGTAAAAAGCTGAAGCTTTATAGATTATGGGATAAGAACAGACATTACCTCAGGTGCCCAGGGGATGTAAAATTTGGCACAGTAATGAGAAAGATGGTTAAATTCATTATTCTGATGTCAAACTGCTGTTCCAGTCACAACTTATGAAATAGCAAAGTCTTTTGAATTCATTAACGTGATGAAATTGTTCAAAGAAACATTAACACAGTCTTTGTGGAGGAATTAGAGCTGAATGATAATGACCAAAACTCTGCTATAAATACAACCATCCCAATATGGGTTATTTCTTTAATACATGCTGTGAAAATGTTTGGAAGATGCTGAAGATCCAGAGGAAGACCAAGGATAGCAATTCTGTTCTGAATTTATATAAAAATAGTAATAATAAAAAACTATGAAAAAAGACCCTGCCATTTCTTTTGCAGACCCTATTGCCATTCTTTGGCTGGGATTTCCATAGAGAGGACATGGGAAAAGACCAGTGCCAGTAGGAAGGAAAAAAGTGTTTTCATGTATGGTGTATTTCAACACTGGAAGGAGTCTGCAAGCTTAATGGCTTAATGGAATTATTTTGTGGGTTTTTTTTCTGTTTTGGGTTTTGTCCTGTTTGTTTGTTCTGTTTTCTTTTTTTTTATAAGGATTATGTTTGCTTTGGTAATCTAAGAGATTTCCTATGTCTATTATTTCACATCTACTTAACTTTATCAGAAGGTTTGAACAATATTACAGCTTTTCGGATGCTAATTTGTTTATTTTGTTTAAAATATTTGATAATTATCTTGTAGTATCTTTGCTTCAAAGCTACTGGTTCTGTTCTGGCATTTGCAAACTTTTTTTAATGCTCTTGATTTTCTTAGTCCTTTAACGATTTGATTTGTGATCTGAATGTTTTGCCTGGTCAAAAGATGTTACCTACCAAATTTGGTGAATATGGCATATTAATATTGAGTTGTGTGGGTTTATACAGCCAAGTTAGAACAGAAATACTTTTGTTCCTGCTTACCACATGAAGGAAAAAATGCACTTTGTTCCCAAATGTCTGCACATCTTTCTTGTGCTCCAAGGCGACCACTACCTTGGTGTTGAGTTGATTGGTTTCAGTGTTTGGGAGGTTTGAAGGGATCACCTTTAAGAACTTCCACAGAGTCTCCTGCTGGGTTGTAGGGAATTGTGTGGGCTCAGAAGGGGTTAAACAGTCTGTGATGATGTGCGCTGTCCCAGAGGCACTCTCGGTGTATTCCCAGTCTCTCTGCTCTCTCTTGTATCATGAAAGACATTTGTTTAGTCTCAGCAAGACTGGATGAAGTCTATTTTAAGTCATTACTCTCAGAAATAACTTCCCTCTTTCTTACCCTAGCTCACTTTGTCTCTTTGGATCTTATCTCTGATAAAATCTTGCTCCCATTAAAGGTCCAGGAGAGTATTGTCATTCATTTAAATGAACTCAGAATGTCCTGTCTTCTTTTCTCCCCCAGTGGAAGTGTGTGTTTAATGTTTTCATACCTGTGTGAGATTTTCTTTTCTGTATCATTTTCTGAAGGGCATTCAAACGCATGCATTCTATTCATGTGGACAAGTAAGGCATATGAACACTCGTATCCATTTAATAATGTAAGTGCTGCTCTTTGAAATCAGAGAGGGGAGTGCTGTTTCCTATTTCTGGTTCATGTTTGTTGCCTGCTCCAGCTCCTTTAGGACAACAATTTGAGAAAGTAGGAATGTCAAAGCTTCTGCCATGTACTTGTGAGCTTTCAAAGTCACCAACAAGGAGCTTCTGGTCTGACTTTGGGAGCAGTGGCCAAATTCCATGTGCTGACAAACCAGAGCTTGTAAAGGTGAGAGGCTCCGTGCCCTGGGAAAAGGCTTGTTCTAAAACAGTCACTGCCCGGTCCTATACTTCTGAAGTCAGAACTCCATTTCAATTTGACATTTTACAGAAAAAATTATTTTTTTTCCTGCATTGCAAAACCGTGTCAGTGAGGAGCACTGCGCTGATATAAGGTGATGAATTGGGCTGATGTCTCAGAAGTGCAGTTACACACTCTGCTCCCTGCTCAAGAGCTGAAACTAATGCCCAGCTTAGCTGCCAACTTCAGTGTCCTGTTTAATGAGTTTGGCGACTTCAGTCCTCCAAAGGTATATTTTATTACATCAGCAGTCACCACAGCTGATAACTGCAATATTTGTTGATAACACCATAGGGATAAAAAATTAGCACTAAATGGACACACAGACTGAAATTATTCACAACTGTTTTGAAATATATTACAGGGAATAGAGATGAATGAGCTATGATAATTAAGAAAAGAATGGGGATTTCTTGTAAAAAGAGTGTCCTAAAAATGAATCTTTAACAAGAAGACACAATTCTTTAAGTTTATTAAGCCCTTACAGGAAAGTTATTTTACCAAAAAGGGATATTTTAAACTACTTGTAATTATCATTGCATAAGAATTTAATCAACTTATTTCTTTTTATATTGAATTCCTGGATGAAACCACTTACACAAACCATTCTTTAACAACCTGTAAGTATTTATAATTATATGAAATCTCTATTAAAAATCTGAACTGCATAGGAAAAGAGTTTTTTTGTTAACTTCTTGTGGTTTTTCTCATGGAATAGGATAAAATGAAGTTGTCTAACTCGCATTTTGTTGAATTCAAATGAATTTAATTTATTTATGACTGTTATGAATCCCTGTAAAAATACGTTTAAAAGACCTACACTCCATCAGAATGTGTGTTTGTCCAGCATGCAGGTAACACACACAAAGTTCTCTGGATGCTTTCTGCTCCTCCACATTGGCTTCCAAGGCATGTGTATAATTATGTGTTCATGTTGTCATGGTAATTGAAGTTGTCAGGATGTGGAAATCACTTGTGTTAGGCTGGAACAGAGAATTCCAATTAAAGATAACCATGAGATCATACTGTTGGTTTAAGTTTGACATGGACAGAGGTTATTGAGAGAGGCATCTTTGTTTCATTTGCTTAAGTGGTATCTAATACTTCTCAAGGATTAGGATTGCTCCACATTGTATTTTCATGTGCTGGAATGACTCCTTCAGGCTATTGGTGCAGATTTTTATGATGTGAGGGATTTTTGACCTGATGCTGTAATCCTCTATGAGGAGGTTAATTCTCATTTCATGAGTTCAAAGGCACATGCAATGAAGTTTCATGTTTGGTTGATGCAGCTGAAAGTTCAGAAGAGAAAGAGGAAGGTTTAGGAACAGAGCTAAACAGATGTGCTACCTCTTGGAGTATAAATGGGACAGGGACATAATTGAGTCTGTTTGGCTTAGACAGTGTTCTGGCTTTATAAAATTTTGAGAAAAAGTTAGTTTAAATCTTGACATAATTAATAGGTTTCACAGGATTTGATGAAATTATATTTTCAGCTACTTTTATGGTTTATGATTACCATAAGATAAAATAATAAGTGGAAAACAGTCTGGGAAAAAAATCCAGAAATTGTCTTAAGTACAGAATCTGTTATAACTAAACCATTCCTGGCAGACATTTTTCTAACTAGTTCCCAAAGCTATATAGGATTTTTTATTTTCCTTGCACATTTGTCTTTACCTCTGCAAAGTTTTTTTAATGTTCAACTCAAAGCTCAACTTTTAGAATAGAAGTGTATATTTGTGTTATATAATGTTTTTTGAAGTCATTTTTAGAATGAGGTCTAATATTTCAGTCTTGTAGATTGTTTTCTAGACTGCTGCTCTTTCTAATTAACTGCATCTTTTAATCTGCAGGCATTGTCCATAACTAAACAGCAATCCATCAAAAGCGGGTAAAGCAAAAAGATCATTTCAGATGGCATTCAGTGCCTGCTTTATTCTGGCTGTGAGGCTTCCAGTATGATACCTGCTTTTATTGGCAATAGCTTTGTGGATTCAGGTTTAGCTTCTGATCCAGATCCTTTAGTGCAGAACTGTTGTGCTGTTTCCAGCTTACGTTTCTGCAGTTCATCATTTCTGAGAGTAAGAATAATGCAGCTACCCTTGAGTCACACTTCATCTTCTGCAAAGCATTTCTATTGAGATTTTTGGGGCTCTAATTGTGTCTCCCAGTGTGCCTGCGGGTGTTCCCAGATTAGACTCATCTTCAGATGTCCCCAGGCACATGGTGGGATTTCTGGGATTGTCCTGCCAGGAATGAGACTCCATGATCCTTGTGGGTCTCTTCCAACTCAGTCATTCTATGATTCCATGGAGGGTTATGGAGCAGTCCCTCTTCTGCCATCAGGATTAATGATGAAAATACAGAATGGTGCTGGATTCAGTGCTGAGCAAGGGCTCCATTAGCTGCCTTTTTCCTTGTAGACACTGATAGCTATAGCACAGCTTTTTATTTCTGTTCTATTTATCCTGTAGTATCACTGTTTACTTGATGTTTCTTGGTTTTATCAGGATAAAGTCCTATGCAAAGATGCCCAAAGTGTTTTATAATCATGAAGTGTGGCATCAATTATTTCTCAAGGCTTGTTACCTTGTTGTGCCTTGTTCTTGATGAATCCATGCTCACTTACTCATTTCCTGGTTTCCTTTTAGGTGACTTACAAACTGAAAAAGTAAAGAAAAGGAAAATAACTAGGCTATCTTCTTACCTCCCCCTTCTACAGCTGGCATAATTTTTGCTCTTGTGAGGGCTTTTGTACTCATCTCCATCCATCATGTCCTTTCTGAAATAATTCTGATAACTTTCAAGCAGTTACAGCTCTGATATTCATCCACTTTTCCAAGACTTTGGGCAAATGTTATATGGCATAGCTAACTTTGAATTGTTTCACTTACATATTTTTGTAATATTTTCCCTATTCTGTCCTGGCACTGTGAAAGCTGCTTTAAGATACATCAATTCTGGTTTTTACAGGGACTTGCTATTTGACAGTTATCAAATATTAAGCCATCCTTTGTATCAACCATGCTTTGCAGTCTCAAAAACAACTCAAAAATATTACTGCTACTACCTCCTTATGTCAGTTACTGGATCTTCTACCCAGAAACAGGTATACAGCAGTATCTAAACTTGTAATATAGAAATAGTCTTTTAACATAAAGAGTAAAGGTTCAAGTCTGTCTGTGTCTTAGTGGCAATTAGTGCTTGCCTAATGATTTCCTTTGAAAAGGACACATCTATGTGGGTTTTTTGATATGTTGCCTTGCTTCTGCCTTTTAATCTGGAGCACTCAAATTATGTTGATGCTATCACAAAATGTGTTTTCTGCCTGGTCTGTATCTTTTTTCAAATAGCTCTTAATATTCACTTTGTCTTTCTCGGTGCCACTGAGCACAGAGGCAATACTTTAAGAGTGTTATCTACAATGATTACAAGAGCTCTTTCCCCTGTAACTACTCAGTAGCTCAGTAGAGCCCCTCACAGAGGATATAAAGTTGGGATTAATTGCTAATCATTTAGTAATCATCAGCAGATCTCTGGAATAATGGAAAGATATCATTACCACTAGGGCTTCATCAATGATCTCATGTATCTGAGCTGCTTGGGGGTGTGTGTGCTCTGTCACTGATTCTGGTTTTTGTGCTGGCAGCCAAAACTTAACACACACTGCTGCTGTTTTGCTTGTCTTCATCTCGTCTCTGCTTCCAGAAAGTGTTTGCAATGAATTATTTAATATTTTTCTGTGCTAATGAATGTATGTTTGTTTTCAGTAGGACTCTAATTCAACAATCCATTGGCTTCTGCAGCAAAGTTGTGGCTCAGAAGTTCCTCCCCTGCACCCAGTTTGTAGCCTCCCGTGTGTTCTGTCTGGCTGTTTCTGAATCTTAGCTCACTAAAATGTGCTCCTTTTTAGCCTGAATTATTTAAGTGTCTTTACATAAATACTGCTGTGCTGATAGGTGGATCTGTGGCAAAGAGCCATGAGTCAGTGACTAGCTCTATTCGTGAATCTGCAGTATCACTGCAGTGGTAGAGCTAAAAGGAGAAATTCTTAAATATCCCCAAAAACTTGGCACACACCAGCTTCTTGGTGCTTGTGTAGCTGGAGCTTGAAACCAAATTCTAGACCACTGTCCTCTCCCATGGAGTGCTGCAGGTAGAGTGTGGGTGCCATTTACACCTGAGCTGCTGTTAGCAGGCTGGAAGGGGGGTTTTCAGCTGCTGCTCATGTTTTGGCTTTCAAATAAAAATATTTGCATGCTTCTGCAGTTTTGCCCTATTTAGCAAATTTAATTTTAGCAGCTTATGGGAAATTCCTACTGAGTCAAGATGTATCTGGAGCCACAGTTCCATGCATAAAAGTTTTCTGGGTAGTTGAGTTTCTACCTGTATAAAGAATTGGAGGGAATGTTGATCCTGACAGGGATCACAGAATATTTTGCTGCCATGTATTTGGCTTCAGGGGAGTGAAGGTTTCGCCCTCTGTATCTCTTGCTGATCAGCAAAGCCCAATGCTGATGCTGTGGAAGGATCTTCATCTCCTAAGGAGCAGAGGAAAAAATTCAAATAATTGACTTATAAGGGTACCTAAATATATTATGAATATTTAAAATGCTGTTTTGCACTCTGTATAAAATTTTGTGCCATCTCAGGGAAACAGAAATGTGTTGAGACTTTCAAACTCTGAGGTGTTGTTCTCATACAGCTCAGATGTCCAAGTTTCCCATAATTAGCAAGGTTTTGTATAAAAGGATAGCAACCCAAAGGTTCGTAGCTATTCCTGTAATTTGATTATAAGTGTAATGCCTGTGTAACACCTTTCTGCCTGTGATGTTGTGTGTAATCCTGTGTGCTGCTACAGCTCTAGGAAGTTCTATATTAAACTCGGTGCTGTGGTTACTCGTGAGTGAAATCACTGGAAGAGTCTTGGACGAAAAAGTACATGGAAGGATTTAAGGCAGAACACGGCAAAAGCAAAGGCTGCAATTATCTGCAGCTGAAAACAAGTAGCTTTTAATATGTCCATTCACCTAAGAAGGGAGGGAGAATTATAGACCACGTGTTCTTTCTCTCCCTTTTTCTATCATTTCTCTTCTTCTTTTTCCTTTATACAGTTTATCACCCATAATTTCAGGATGTGTTTTGTTTCTTTAAGCTGTTTTATCTATAGGCTTATGAGGTCAGTCATGTGTGAATTCTTTTGTTAGTCACCTCACCTTTTGCCTTGATGATAGAAAATTGATCAGGCCTAAAGTACAAGTTCAATAGACAACCCCCTTGGTCCTTTGTCTAGGAGAATAGCTACCATTGAAGGCCATGAGCAGGTTGCTATTAATATGACAGCCTGCTCTATCTCCCACTGTAATTTATAATGAAATACCTAATCTCCATTATTTTGATCCAAGCAGGCGATCCCATGAAAAAGTCTTTTCATCCAGTTCCCAATGGCAGTTACATGAGAAATGGCAAACCAATAATTTTTGTCAAGTTTTTTAAGCCAACAGAAATGCTTTTCCACTGCTACAGTTTCAAAAGGCACAGATAAAGCTCATTCACTGAGATGAATGAAAAAGCCATCTGGGGTTTTTCTTTTTGACTTCCTTTCCTTTTCTCCATCCTTGTAATCAAATTTGAGCAAAATCAAATGGGGCTTTCTATGAAAGTACCTTTTGTTGATCTGAACGAGCTGGTAATTTACAAAATACCCTTCCTTTGTGAGGAAGGCTAAAGAAAAAAAGAATCAGTAGCTTTTAAAGCTGGGCCTTGGTGGGACTCTAAATGCAGTGAAAGCAGTCTGTGTTGAGAGATTGAAATGCATTTCAAAGCCAGGCCTGAGTCAGGGTACAGGGAAGAAAAAACCTATGTGCATTTTATAAGAAGAAAAACCTGAATGGGAAGGGGAAAAGAGAGAGAGAGGAAAAAATCTGGATAATACATTAATCATTATTTTGGAAATTGTCTTCCTTACTGACACATACTGCGTAACTAGTGATTGAGAACTTGGATTTTTGTTCTATTATAGGCATCTCAACATTTGTCTGTGCTGCTTTAAAGTTTGAGAGGCAAGGATCCTTGAACACTGCTGGACTATGTTTTAAATGTGTATATATATTTTTTCAACTTTGCTTTTTGTGGTTCTTTTTTCCTTTTTTTTTTAACCTTGCCTGTGAAGTATTATGAGGAAAAATACTTGCAGGAAAGCTGAATTTATTCTTTTTGGCATGCTAATGTTTATTTTTATTGTATTTCTGCTTACCAGATTTCCTAGGGGTAATTATTTCCCACTGACTCAGACCACAGGACAGTGTGAGCACCTAACAAATAGTAAGTTTATGCCTTGTTTTTATTATTTGTATTTTATGATTAATATGAAAAAGCTGAGAATGATTAATTGCAAATTCAGTATTTTAAGAATGCTATACAGCTGTGTAAATCTATTAATGAGAAATGTTGATGTGTTTAATGCTTATCATCTCTGTTACTTACTATAACTGTTTAGTGAGGTAGAGATAAGTGCATTGTCCTGTGCTGAAGATAAAATAGCTGGAGAAATAAACATTAATTTACATGTATGCAATGATGTGAGCAAGCCTAGCCCATGTTTTAATCTTTGCTTATTTACAGGCTTGCTTAGAATGCAAAATGTTTCTCCCTTTGCAATTCTGTTTTGATTCAGGATATTATTGCATTTAAAAACAGCTTCCTGGCTGCACAATATAAAATATGACCGACAATTTACAGAAATGTTGGCACTCATAGGAGAAACTCTGGGGTTAATTTTTATTTTTAAGAAAGTGTCACATGTTATTTTTTACCTTGACTTGTGCTGTATTATGACAGAAAGAGAGATATTAATGTTACTGATTTAAATCTGGTTATTGTTGCTAATGAAGCACTGGTAAAACCACGGGGGCTTTTCAATTTTTATTTGAAAGGCAAAGCTTGTAAATAATGTGGAACTCTGAAATTTCTGTTATAATCTCCTTGTTTTAGATGAAATTAGATGAAACATGATTTATTTTGTGTTTCTTATTCATATGTGTGGGCAATGTTGTGATATACACTGAAAAAGCAGAATATAGGAAAGCATGCTGGGCTAAGTCTTTTGCTTTTTAACATTACCTAAAATCCCAAGTCAACCTTATAAAGTTTGAATGTGGTTTGCATTAATTAGTACCAAATTATTTAACAAATAGCTTACAAAGTATTTTCTTCTACATACCCTGACATTTGATTGAAGTGGAAAATGTCGAAAAGCTACTTTTGTAGCTGAATAATTTCCCACTTCTAGTTCTTACTGTCCTATTCACTTTCAATTTCCTTCAGGATTTGTTTTCTCACATGGTTTTGAGCCATTTGCTGCCTCCTAATGACTGACTTATAAAACAGCAAACATGGAAAATTTCCAAAAAACTTTTTCTGGAGCTGTCACTGCTGTATATTTTGTAATCATCTACCATTTTTTCATGTATTTATTATTGATGAAGAAATTTGTGAATTTTTCATGATTCTGCTCTGGAATATATTTAACAGAACATCAAACTCTCCACCCTGAGAAATGCAGGATAAATAAATGCCTTAACGGGAAACTTTCCTAGGGCTGAGTGGGGGAACAAAGACACAAGTGGTTGTTTTTGTTTTGTTTGGGTAATATAATTTAGATAATTTAAGAATCTCTGCTTTCCCAGGCTGGCATTCCATTATCATAGAGCACTTCTCTTGGTCAAATAATTGTCTCCTTCCCTCCCTGTTTAAAAATCATAATTGATCTTTGTTTAATTTTCTGTTCTTTCTCCTATATACCCTTCTAAACTTTAAGACATAGTGTTCAGCAAAGACTTTGTCAAACCTATTGGGGTTTAATTGATGTTTAACAAATGAAGCAATAACAAAGCAACATAAGGTCTCTCATGGTCTTATCTGTGTATTGAGGCTTGTCTGCTTACTTGTTTTTGCCACAGTGCAGCACCAGCCTGCTCAATAAATTTTGTGACCTATCAAAATATAAGTATTCAGAATTATATGGAACATGGAGAATATAGATTTTTCTTGATGTAATCTTTTCCCTCTCATGAGCTCTGTAAGTAGAACAAATGGCTTGAATTGGGATGAGAGGGCTGAATGGAGCCCTGATTTGCCCCCTGTTATTTGTGTGTATTTATGGATACTTTCTAAACTTTTCCCTGCATGGAGTTGCTCTCAGTGACAGCACTCCATTTGTGGCTGAATATTTGTAAAACACTGTAAGGCTCTTACACATGGGTTGGATTTTACAGGAGAATCTTCAGCTGTGCCTGATTTTGAGCTGCCAAGTTTTATGTTTGAACTTTTCAAGCTCAAGCACGTTTTGCATTAGAGTATGAGGAATTAGCATAATAAATTACTTGCAGTAATTTTTTAAATAAATGTCTTCATCATTTTAATCATCTGTTGGGAAGAATTTGTTTCAGGAAGGACTCATAGCAACAAACAAATGCTACTTTTTTGAGAATGTATATAAATGTATACTGAATTGATATGGGTAATTTTTATACTCTGATTTGAATCCTTGAGAGGAGCTTACAGTAATGACACAATAAAATGGGAGACTGAAGTTATTTAGTGAGTGAACAAGTACTTCCTCTGTTAGAGAACACAATCCAGTGCAGCACAAACTGAACAAGGAAATGTACACTGTGACAGGTTAGCAGCACCATGGGGTGAACTGCTGGGTCTCTTGAAGTGACTGTTGATAACAATCAATAATTCTACTGCCCACACCTAAGGTGTTTAATCAGATGGTTTGGGTGTTTAATCAGACTGGGTTCAATAGGGATTGGAAAAGATTTTTAATGAACTTTCCAGTGGCATTTTTTTAATCATCTTAAACAGTGAGAGGTGGGAACAAAGGACAATAGTTCCTGGGTCTGGTGTACCCACCAGGGTTCTGCATTGCCTGCAAGAAACACTTTTCTTTCCAGATAAATTTTTGTCACTGAACATTACAAGTGAACTCAGCCTTAGTGAATATACATAGCAGCTTATGAGATTTGTATTCTCATAAAGATTGTAAGAAAATGCAGATTTAGGCAGTGTCACATCTAGAGGGAGTCCCTTGAAGGAGAGATAAAGGAAAAAAAGGCTACAGAAATATGTGGGGATTGGAATGAGTATAGAGTGTTAAAGAAGAGATAAGAGAAATTCTAAGACTGGTGGATGTTGTAGAGGTAAGGGAAGGACATTAACCCTTGCATGTCCCTGTGCCCAGGTCTTCTTCTCAGGGTCCTGACCACCTTTTAGACTGACTGTCCCAGGGCTGAGTGCTGCTTTCAGTAGAAATTGATGTCTGTGTACCCATTATCCTAAAAACGGCAATTTTTTGAAGTTGATTTTTCTCACTGTTGTTGAGAAACACAGTGTGGTGAGCCTAAAAGAAATACAAGCTTCTACTGTGAAAGACTGCAGTGAGATTTCCCCTCAGGCACTGGTGAGCAAAGCAGGGTCTGGCTGCAGTGCTCCTGGGCAGTCCTGGTTCTGTTTTTCTGCTGGCAATGCTCAGTGACCCAGCTGGGGAACTGTGGCAGTGCTGATCTCTGAAGAGTCAAATAGCATGCACAGTGCTCCCTTTTAGTCCATGGGGTCCATCCCTAAATATCTCAGAATGCTTCCAAAATTCTGATGGTAAATTAGGGGTGGGACAGCAGTATCAATGCATTTAAGTACAGGTATAGATATTATTGTTGTCACTTAGCATTGTTGTACTTATGGCATTTCCAATACAATATGAGTTTGGTGTAGTCAGGTCTGTAATGAATAGAAGATTTGCTGTTCAGCATGAATTGTATGATAGTGTGTTTTAGGAGGGTTTTGTGTGATTTTTTTGTGGGGGTTTTTAAACAGCTTATTCCTTGTGGTTTTATAGAAGACTTGCAAAATACCTCAGAAAATTCTTGATGTTATTTTGAGCACTTGGGCATACCCTTTAGTCAGATCTGATTGTGGGTAACAAATATTTCATGCTATATGAAGGATGATACAGAAAGAGGTGCTCTTGGGGTGTATTTCTCTCTACAAAATAGTCCAGTAAATTACTTTATGTAACCCATTGTAATCCACCCAGGGACTGAGAATGTATAAAAGTAGAGATAAAAAGTCATCAGACTAGTCTTTAAAACGACCTTTTTATTTGTAAATTTCTTATAGGATGCATTGCCATCCTGTAGAGTAGTGAGGCTTGGATAACTGCTTAAAAATACTCTGTAAGTTTTATCCTTTGGTTTGAGTGGAGCAAAATCAGTGAGGGCAGAGCACTGGAATTTGTTGTAGAGAGTAAGCACAGTAATGTGGCCATTGCCCCCAACAGCAGTGCCTGGTTTATATTTTGTCTTCTCTTCCCTGCAGACTGGGGGAAAAAAAGTATGTTATTCTTGTAGTTTTGTTGCATAGGGAAGACCTTTTTAAACTGACCATTTGCTATTTAGCTGTTATTTTTTATTCAAAGGTCATAAAATCTGTTGCACAATGAGACTAGTGCTTGTAGTCTTTTTATTTTCCTGGTTACTAAAGCAGACCTGGGAGAGACACAGATGAGTATTTGTGGCATCAATGTCTTCAGGGACTCTGTTTTTAAGATCATACCAGCAGCAACATGAGACTGTTCTCTACTTAAAATTTGTCCTCAGACTTAGAAAGCTGGAAGATAAGAGCAGAACTATAGAAGAAAGGTGCCTTGTAGCCACCCTCTGAATAAACTTGATCTGAAATAGGGTTCAGATGTAAAAGCACTATTTGCTGCAAGGCTTTCACACTGCTAGACTGCTTTTCACCTCAGATCTCCACTGTGATCCCTTCTAACTGATTCAGGGAGTGGTAGATGTGCACTCATGTCCATTTCTGTATCAAGTGCTTGTAGCCCTGGAGATTCTAACTGGAGAGCATCCCTTCCACCTGACTTAGAAACAGAACTCTGTGCAAAATAGTTTTGTTACAGCCAGTCTGTAAAAGCTGGGATATATAAAATAGCCATCCAGGACACTGTGTTTTGTTGGATGTTCTTCATTCTTCTAGTGAGTATCCTTCTCACAGAGAAACCCAAGGTTCCAGACAGTCATTCCCTGTGCCATGATGTGCAGAGAAGCCACGTTGGCACCTCTGCCCATCCCATCTTTTGAGCAGTCCCACTCAACCTGAAGAATTATGAAAAAAATATTTTCATGTACTTGCTCTTCCTGTTTGGAAAGAAAGGGTTTAAATCAATTATCCTGAGTTGAGCTGTGGTTAATTTTGGTTGGTAGTGAATTACATGCAGAAAGATTCCAAATGCTGTTGCTTTCTCACATCCATGTCACGAGGACAGTCTGTAGCAGATTGCAATATCTGTTTCTGGTTAAAATGGCAGGAGTTTTTCGTGGTGTAAATTGCTTGTAGCTGTTGTTCCTTGGCACTGTGTAACAGGAGCCAGGGACTTTGAGAGGCAGCAGAGAAAGTCCTTTAGAGTGGCAACATCTTCCTGGAGCTCCAGTAGCCTCTTAATCCACCTCCTCAAGTGTGCATAAGACAGTGGAGCCCCTCTGAAACAGAGTGCACCTGGCGCTGAACTGCTGCCTTAAAGCATGGGGTGCGACAGCTATGGCTGAGTTTCACTAATTCTGCAATCAGTTTCAGCTAGTTAAAGAAAAGATATTTTTTGAGCCTTGGACAAATACTATCTGTTAAAGTAAAGGGCAGGCACAAACTGGTGGTGGAAAGTCCTTTCCCTGTTTCTGTGTCATGGATAAAACCCGTGCAACTAATTTTGAGATCATAGCATGTCATACTCATTTTGCATTTTATGCACCTTATACATTTTATATATATAACTGCATCTTAGATTCCTGTTTGAAATATTATTTATCTATATAAATATTAGGGGGTAGAATTTGATTGAAATCATCAAAGTTCTAGTCCAGGGGTTTATAGGGATGGTTTTTGTTCCTTTTATTTCAAACTGAAGAATGTTATGATGTACCAAGAATATGTCTTTTAGGTTTTTTTAACTTTTTCTTTTTTTATATCCCTTTTCTACACTGTCTTGTCTTTCTTTACTGCTGTGTAATTCTGAGAGCTTTCTAGGCCACTGACTGATGGCTTTGGTGTCTGTTTATATACTCAGTAACAGATCCAGTTCTTGACTGGAGATTCTAGGTGCTTCTGTGCCTTTTATCTGTGAAAGCAGAACAGTATTTTTATACTGGCCTTGTGTATGTGCATGGAAATAATTGTACCATGAAAATAATGTCTGACTGGCAACCTTACAATCAAAGGTTCTATTTCAGTTTAGGAGATTAAGGCAGAGTAGATTCATGGGCAATAACAAATTAAAGACTTTTTATCAAGTCTTGAGTGTTGTGGAAATGTGCTAATTATAGTGTGGCACTATTTTCTTAACTTGACCTTGCAGATCTGTGAACTTAATCTTGTACTGTCAGTAAAATACTTCTGAATCTAAGGGGAGGTGGTACAGCTGTGTGAGGAGCTTGGGAAATATTTGTCCACTTCTAGGATTGTGTTTGTCCACTTCTAGGAGGTTTGTTTGCTGTGTGAAGCAATTGTTGTTGCCCATTCTGTGGCTCACAAGTTATGGGATAAGAATTCTCATAATTCTTTTTTTCAAAAGTAAAGAGTAATGGACTAAGAATATTAGACTAAGTTCCATCATGATTGCACTGTTGATAGACCTGACACTGTGTGATGGTGCCTCCTGAGTCAGAAACCTGGAGGTGGGTGAATTTCATTGATTTATGCATTCAGAAAGCAGAAACCCTTCCTTGTGCAGAAAATGCCCAGTTACAGTTTAAGGAAGAAAATCCTTGTGAGAGCTCTGCCTGTTCCACCAGCTCTTGTGCTCTAATGCCTCCTGTTTCCTCTGCTTGAGCACCTCTGAGCTTTTCTCATGGAAGCTTTGCAGTGCAGCCTCTCTGGTGTCCCTCAGGCCAGGTAGGTGTGAATTTTCTGATGAATGCTGCTTTCACTACAAGTCAGTTAGAAGCAGCAAAGATGAGGGCAGAAAATATGGACTAAAGGGAAATTTGGAAGCTATTTTGTAGAACAGGTATGAAGATAACTGACTAAATAATGCCTGGGAAATGTTGTGGTGTTTGGGAAAAATTAAAATAAGCAACAAACTCTAATCTGGATTTTTCCCCCCTGTTAAATGCACATGGTGAGGGGCTAAGGTGTTATTTTGGTTTTGTATACATTTCTTGAAGAATTTCAGCTTAAAAATGTGCAACATAAAAGTTCTTTTGAGTGTTTTTTTCCAGTCATGTATATTTGTCTCTGTTTATGGAAAAAGCATAGCCTCCACATGCAAGAGAATGTATGGGGGGATTGGTAGCATAAAAAGCTATCCCAAAGATATAGGAAATTTTTGAGTCAGTGTAAACCCCGAACGGATTTGCAACAGAGTGAA
The DNA here is from genome assembly GCF_036417665.1 of Passer domesticus. Taxonomy (NCBI): domain Eukaryota; kingdom Metazoa; phylum Chordata; class Aves; order Passeriformes; family Passeridae; genus Passer; species Passer domesticus. The sequence continues at coordinate 7,107,232 of NC_087484.1, forward strand.
GTTAAAATGAATTTGATTTAAAACAGAATACACAACATCTTTTTTTGCTTGCTTTCAGGAATTTGCCGTGTAAATTCAGCCTATTACAGATAAATGAAAGAGGAGTTCTAAAATGAAAAGTAGCTGTAATGCACAGATTGAATGTTTGGGTGGGAGTGAAAGTAGGAGTTACTGGGTTGGAACAGATTCCTTAAGATCTGTCACATCATACCATTAAAATAAAGAGCTAGACATAGTAATTTTAAAGGGATATTGTGTAAAAGTTGGGAGATATTAATGCAGTGAAGTACATTGATGGATTCCAAATTTACGGTCTGTTATGTGTATTATACTGACATAATCACTGTAGATAGCAAAGACTTGCTGTGGGTTCTGATTACAGTGTGTTAGGAAACTTTGATTCCATCAGCTCCCTCTGTGTGTGCTTGCAATTTCATTAGGCTGTTCCTGTAATGTTTTTTCTAAAATTTGTAATATAATCAAAGAATTTCATGAAAGTCTGTATTCTTTCAGTTTTTACATTCTTAGCAGCCTGCAGTCCTCATGTGAGAAGGCCAAAAGAGGCAGAAATTGCTTCAATTTCTTTTGTCCTGCCACAGAAATTTTAATGGTCATGGACAACTTACTTTTATCTTTTCTCCACTGATATCTTGTCTCATACTGGTAGTATTTTGATGATAAATAATTTCACAAATATTTAAAACCTATAGATAAGTGTTGTATAAATGATCAAGGTTTTAGCTACAGCAGAACATAAAACTGAACAGTACTTTTCCACAGCCAGGCACTTTATTCTGGATAAGTTTGTTCCTACCTGGTTCCCCACCTGTCTCACCTGGGCACCTCACTGTGCCTGGGCTTGCTGTACTCCACCTTCCCATTTTATTGTGGGGTCCTTGGATGTGGAAAGTAGGGGAATTTCCTTAATGTATCACAAAACACCTGAGGAGAGGGGTGCATTCAACTCAGTCTCCCAGCACTAAATTCTGCTTCAGTCTTCCTCTCTCTTCCATGGAGAGCCCATCTCAGGCTCCCTGAGATGCCTGAAATCCTTTGCTGGAAATCCTTTGCTACTGTCCCATTGTTGCATGTTACAAGAACATAAAGAGCTGGGAAGAAACATGAAGCCTGCATTTTCTGCAGTGCAGAATTGCACCTGGTATATCATTAAGGTGGTGCAATACACATCTAAAATGATATATAAAATATCTGAATTTTAAAGCAATATTTATTGCTTGTTCTTCCATTTCTTCAATGTTTTACAAATTGTATCAAGGAACAAAACCACTTCTTAAATCCCTTTTTTAAGGAAAGAAGAGGAGAGACACTTTTTAAATTAATGTGAAGGTTATGATACATATTTAACAAAGCCTGGGAATTTGGAAGTGTAGACAGCCATTGTCTTGTCTTAACCCAACCGTGTGAGTAAAGGATATAGTGTCAGATGTAACTTTGAATTTCCCTAGCTTCTGTCACTTCACATCACAACCTTAGCATTAGTAATATACATTTTTTTGTTGAGGAACAAAAGCAAAAAATGTATTTTGACTAGCAAAATTAAGAAGATGACATGTAAATCATAGAAGTTCACTATGCAACAGAAATGTGTGTCATTTTTTTAATGCAAGTGTAATTCTGCATACATGGTAACTACTATCTATAGCTACAGAAATATCACCACCTCCTGCCTTTTGGCAAGAAACTGTATTTTAAGTTTTATATATAGATTACACAATGACAGAGAGGATAAAAACTTTTAGCTGAGCATTATACTTTAGTATAGAGCAGGAACTAAATATAGTCACTGTGTCATCACAGCAAGGTTGCTTTGTGGCAAAACCACAAAAAACAAACCAGCAGAGATGTCCATTACTGCTGTTACACAGTCATTAGAGACAGATGAAATTGGCTATAGAAGCAGCTGATTACAGAGATCTTATCATGAGTGATAACAATTGAACCTGAGTATTGGCATTTCAGCCACTGGCACCTGTTCTGTGAACTCCCAAATTCTTCTCATTAATCTGCTTTGAACAGAGCTTGGAGATTTCGGACTGGGGGGGTGATGAACCCTTTAATGAGCCAAAGGTGCACTTCTGGCTGCTTTTTCCTTGAGTGCAGCAGCTCTCTCTTGTAGGCAAGACTCCTGTGCTTCCCCCTAAGGAAGCAGGAACTGAACCCATTTGCAAAGCAAAGAGAGCAGAAGAAATCTGATCGCTCGGGATGGCTGCCCCACTCTTCAGCTCTGAGCTGCTCCCTGTCCCTTCTGTCTTCTCTCTCCCCCTCTTTCCTCTTCAGTATCAAGAGGAAGAAAGGGCTGAAGGATTGAAAGTCTCATCCTGATCTAACTGTGGGAAAAATGATAGTGTTCCATGACTGGGTGAAGGTAGGTAGTTGGGAAAGGAAAAAGCTGGCCTGTTTCTGGCCAGGAAGATGAGCAGACATTAATGAATATAAGATTTACAATGGGTTTCTGAGCTCCAAGCCCTAAATAATCTGCAAGTAAAAGTCTGTTAAGGCCTTGTGCAAAGCTCTGTTGAATCAGGACAATTGGATAGTGTCAATGATGTGAATTTCTTACACAAGCAGAGCTGCTTGGCAGAAACAAAAATAAACCATTATAACCTGCATTTTTGTTTTCATTGAGGTTTTTTTAATTGGTGGGCTCATTGAGCTTCAATACAGAACAACTGGGTCAAGTGCTGGGAGTCAGTTCTGAGCTGTCCTGTTCCTGTTGCATTCAGCCAGAGAGTTAACTGTCATTTGAGGTTTGAGGACCTGATCTGCCGCCCCCATACTAGGGCTTTCCCCTTCTATGAGAACATTTTCCATTTGCTGAATCATAATAAATTTGCAAAATAGAGCAATTTAAATTTAAATGGGTGGTACTGCCAGCTAGCACATAACCAGGTCATTATAGACCCTTCATCTGGGATATGAGAATGTAAAACTCCTCTAATAAATGATGACTACTTGTACAAAATCTGGACAAGGCTCTATTGGGGGAAATTCAGCATTAAAAGGAACATTATCACCTCTAGCACCATCTTGTGTTTTCTCTTAAAATTAAAGGAGAAGAGGGTGTCTGGAGCTCCATCACAAAGTACAGAGACTGAGCTATAGGTGTGTTAGTCACTCTGAACATGTCACTGACAAGCAGGCAGAGTTAACCTAATCAAATTTAGGCAGGAGCCTAGTTAGGGCTGCTGAAGGATAAGGAAATATCTGCCCTGATTTGATTTGTGAGAAATAAGGGATGATTTGCCAAGCTTGAGGAAAAAATGCTGGCAATTCTTCTGCAGGTTTTAGTCATATGGCTTTTAAATTACATATAAACCCTCTCAGAGGTTTGGTTCTTTTGTGCATCTGGACCATAGTGCCTGTTTGTTGTGTGGTTTTCTTTAGGGTTTTATTGTTTGGTTTTCTTCACTGAGACTCAAATTCTCAAAGCTATATGCCTGCTTAAATGTAATTTTCCTAAAAATATAATGAACTTTGGAGATCTGGTCCTAAGAGCCTGATCCTGTAGGACTCATGACACATCCTGGACCTGATGCTGGAGCCAGTGGAGTCTTACTTCATGTGTGGAGCAGAATAAGGTCACACACAATGTAGGTTCTCTGTCCTGTGTGTGAGATCAGGAATCACCATGGTTACTTATCCGCTCTTCTGCGCGCGCTCCCTCGTGCTCGTTCTGTCTATTTATTTATTTATCTACCTACATTTTTTGTGTTATGTGGAAGACAGATCCTAAACCTACAGTGCAAAACCATTTTCTTTACGAAATAATGGTAGAAGCCTTTTGAATGTTTATTGCTTTGCAGCAGTGATGTATCCATAAGAGTCAGGAAGCAGCTGGGTGCTGATCACCCAAAGCATGGCCCTTGACCTCAACATCCCTGCCTGTAAAATGAGAATTGTTTGCTTTATTAATATAAAGTAGTTATTGTTTACATCATGATTTACATCATTATGGGATTGTACATTTCCAACAACAGTGGCAGCCCATTACCTGTTACCCGGATGCTAAGTTTTGCATAACTTAAATTAGGAGTTTCTGTTTAGTACTGAGGGGAAAGACTTTCAGGACTGGAGTGACTTGGTGGTCCCATTTATGATGTAGCTGTCCTGGTGCCTAAGAACCTGCTAATGGTAAAATATTACCAGTGCAATCCAACTCCATAAATATATTTTTTATATATAAAGACAAAACATTAAAGAATCATGCCTGAGATTTTTTTTTCAAGTAAAAAAAATATTCTTGTGCATCAAGTATAGCCTCCTGCTTCTTGATCAGGTGACAGTGGCAATAAGGGGAGGGCAAACAGCTGTGAGAGCTTGCCATTATGTAAAGTAGATTTCTTAGCAATCAAGTTACTGGTAGATAAAGTTCTGTAGAAATATTTTAGTTTCTAATTTCTCTTTAAGCATCATAGCACTCATGTGAATCTGTGGAAAGTTAGGCACCAAATTAAGAGTTGAACTGTGTTTGTGTGTATGGAAAATGGAGCTGTTTCAAACATTTCTGTGTGTAGGTGATAAATGTTGCTTTTTTGGTGGCATCTGAGTTTCCTTTGGTGATATGTGGTTGTTTTTAACAACCTGTGGGAATGTAGGTGACCTTGATTTCCTTGCTATAGCCTTGAGGGACAGACTGATACTGTGGTGTATTTGGATAATTTTTCTTTCTTGTATGCAAACAAATATAGCACTGCTACTATACTGTTTTGGTCTTATCTTACTTGCTGCACTTAAGCCATTGGGTTTATACTACTGCATTTATAATGTAGGCTTACCAGTTAAACTAAAAAAACCCAAAGGAAGCCAAGATATTGTAACAAACTAAGAGGAAAGTTAATGGGAGGAAAATTGTTCAGCTGAAAAATAGAAACATTTTGTTTCCCTGCTGCTTTAGAGCAGATTTTGAGCAGTGCCTGTTTGGGAAAGAGGGCAGTCATGGAAAATAGAAGGTAGGATTTTTAAAAAGGAAAGTAATGATGGAAAACAGCCAATAGGAATATGGACAGGTAAAGTAATTAGAGATCATCTTTAAATAGCATAAGAGTAAGAATTTTTTGCTCTGTTCATATCATTCTGTGTTGTGCCTTTTGCTGGGATTTTACACATTAAGATTGCCACGTATTGCTTAGTATTGTTAATACTCAAAATCCTGGCAAAAGGTTGACATTGTAATGGCTCTAAAGGACCCATTTCAATGTAAATCCTAAGGGTCTATCAATGTGCAGGGGATTTATGTGGGTGAGTCCCATTAATGGTAATGGGACTTATGTGCGTAAATCTCTTCTGCATTGATGGGAAAATAGACTCCTTAGTATGCAAAGTCTCATTTGAAATCAAAGAGCATTTGCATAAGATCCATACATGGCATGGAACTCTGTGTGTTAAAAACAGTATGAAAAGAAGATAATACACCTTAACTACTTTAATGGATAAATACTAGTGTAAGAAGAGTATTCTCAATTGTATGTATTTTATTTTAAAAATTGCAACAATATTTACACAATTATCTCCAACTACTAGAAACCAGAATAATTGCATTTTTATTACTGTGGATGGCTGCTTTTCACACGAGTTCAGTTGAGGAAAATAATTATGTGCAGTTGCAGAAATTTTGCGCCAAGCTCATGTCCCAACTTTCTGCGTGGAACGTTTCGTTTTGGACAATTTGGAGCGCAGGCAAGAACCAAGAGAGCTGTGCAGCCCCAGTCCTGCTGCAGTTCACAGAGCCTGTACATACATCTCACAAGTACTCTCAGGCACACGGTGCTCGCTTTGCCTTGAGCCGCCAAACAGAGCGGACAATTCCTGTTCCCAGGATTTCCTCGGGAAGCCGGGAATGTCCGGCCCGCGCCGCGCGCGGCCGCCAGGTGGCGCTGTTGGCAAATGTAACATGAACGGGGCCGGGATTTTGGGGGAGAAAAATCAAACTTCGCTTTTCCAGCCTCCTCCTGGCTACACCCGGCTGTTTGCTCTGTAAACTGCTCGGTGCCTGCTGCTTACCCTGGGGGGCTCCAGGGGACGGGGAGATGTGGCAGCCAAGTGATGGCGTGGCTTGGGAATAGCTGCACTATTAATGAGCCGCTTTGGTCTTTGCTGTCTGGCATCCAGGCTGGCCGTGTTGTTTTAAAAGCTAAGCGTGAACATAAACAGTTTGAGAATTCTGATATTGCTGCGGTTTTGAAGAGGGTGAAGGAGAGAGTAACTTATTTAGCTGATGCAGACAAAAAGCAGGATGGTCATTCTTTTCTATAGGAAGAGGAACCTGGATTCAGGGAGCAGTTTAAGGAGGGAGCTTTGAGTATGTGTGACTTGGCAAGGTTTCATCTGCCTGCAAGAGGAAAAGCTAATTTATGTCTCGTGTAGTACCTCACCTCAGGAATTGGGATCAACTCTTCCATGAGACTTCTCTCATACTCAGGGGCCCTCTAAGGAGAAATAGCAGAGCTGAATGCATTTTAATATAATATTTTAATAATAAGCATATCTGCTGTTTTATGTTCAGGATGAGCTTCTCAAAAGGTGAAGTCATTTGACATTGAGATGAAATTGTTGAATCTGTTTTCCTTTATCGTTTATGCTAAAAATATTGATCTTACCACCCTTATGACACTGGCCAGTGCATACTGAAGAATTAAGTGTTGCTCTAGGAATGCAGCTTTAAAGATGCTTCAACAAGCATTACCGAGTCTAACAAACCTCCCCAAAACACCATTTATTTGTGGGACAGAAGAAAAGTGTTTTATGGTTTATATCAGAACCATATTTTTAGATACAGAACTTCTGATTTTTAGATACAGAACTTCTGTATATTTATAGAGGGGGGTGTGTGAATGGCACAGGTGAAAGCAGTTGGTCCAGTTTTTCAATGAGCTGATACTTCTGTGTGCATTGACTTTTGTCTTTCCTGTCCAGCACAGAATATGAATTTACCCATCCTGATTATGGAGCTCCTACAGGAACTCTAGATGGTGGACCAAGTATTTAGAATGATGACAGCTATTGTGACATAAAGCCAGATTACTTTTATTTAGGATTTTTTTAGTTTTATACCGAATAATGTCTCACTACTTTTCTTAAAACCTTACAGGGAAGCCTGAATCCAATGACAACAAAGGCCCTGGCTTATATCCCTGATGTAAATACGTCACACTTGGTATCATTACAAATGAATTTGTTTTCCTGGGAGTCCTCACAAGAAAACTTTGCAGTGCTTGTTTTTCTGAGCAGCTGATGTAAATGGGAGAGCTGCAGCTGTTAGGTGGAATGGGAAGCAGGATGTCTGATTGCAGCACCTTGCAGCATTTCAACTGGATGGTGAGGAGAGGAAATGTCAGAAATGCTGGTGCTCTAACTCAGAATCAGTTATTGTGAACAGTCTAAGGAGGTGGCTGAATATTTATTTTGAAAACAAGGAAAAAAGCCAGCCAAACCCAACTTTATATAAATGCAGCTTTTAATTAAATTATATATCTTCCTAGCTTCTAGACTTTTGAAAAATCATGCAATTTTTTTCTTCTTAAAATAATGCAAACTGCTAGCAAATTTAGTATTCATTGTTCAAAGACTGTTAAAATCCACTTGAAATAATGTGCAAATCCCATCTTTCCAGTAATAGTAGTTTGTTAATTAGCAGAGCTGCCCAAATACTGAGATTGTGGTTAAAATGGCTCTGAGTAGGAGGTGGTAATGATGCCTGCTTTGCAACACATTATAGGCAGTGCTCATTAATTCTGGCAATGAGAAGAATCACAGATGTGCTTTAAAAAAAAAGGCAGTGGTGAGAAGAATCACCTTGAATTTAAGTGCTGAAGACTGTAAATTGTGCATATTAAGACATGAAATAAACACAAAGTTGCTGCCACATTTGGGTATTGGTTAGTGCAGACATTGAAAGTAACTTTGCTCGTGGCAGTGAACACTGAGGTTCTCAACTTGGGCAGCTGAAGCCCTGCTGGGTGTGGTTCCCCGAACTGCAGCGATGCATTGGGTAAAGAAACAAACCTCGTCTGTTGTAGAAGTGACCATTCCATTTCTGCTGTTAAAAAAAAAAAAAATTCACGCGCAAACATTTTCTGTCCTGAAGAGCTGTGAGGGGGCTGTTTGGGTTTTCCTTTCCTTGGGGAACTTGAGGTGTGTGTTTTAAGAGAGCTTGTAGAAATGAAACAGAAATGAACAGAGACTTCAGAGAAGCTGGAGATCCTCTTCCATTCGTATAAAGAAGGATCTTTTTATTCTTTCTGTTTCCTTTCAGAGCACAGTTGCTTGAGGAGGTCCAGTAGGCTTGATTTTAGTCCTAAGTCAAATCTGTAGACAAACACAAAAAGAATTCATCATCTCTTCTCTCATGGCCTCAACACTATCATCTAAATAAATAGAATAAACTAAATAGAAGGACTTTTTTGGGGCTCCATTTTTAGTGGTCTTCTGGTAGTTTAGGAGTTTGTCTGAGGAGCTCTGGTAGTTCTGGGATCCTGAGTCTTAAGTCTCATGGCTGAGAATTGAATGGGATACTCCACTGTTTTAGAAGATGACATATTTGTCTTATTGGATGACCAGTGAAGATATCATAGTCAAGAAAGAGATCAATAATTTTGTTTGAATAACTGAAAGTAAGGCTTTATTTTTGTCCTGATGAATAATCCAATTTTAGCATAATGGAAGGAGTGACTAGTGTTATTGTATCCATCTTTTTTAAGATGGCTAAAACTACATAGGATATACTAAAACAACAGAGGATTTTATGTTCTATTTTCCAGATATTATCTGGCACTTGGGCATTGCTAAAAGATACAACTTCTTTGCCTCTATCCAGATTAAGATGATTGAGAGAAAAAAATTGAAGTGCCATTGTAAGGAACACCTAAATAACTGCTATCTTATAAAAGCAAGTTTATTATGTGGAAAATAAGCAGCACATTGAACAACTACTGCTACTTTTGGAGGTTAAATGGATAAGAGAAAGGATCGAGACAAGTGGGAGTCCATTCCAGCTGTCATTTGGGTGCCTTGGTCATTTCTGAATTTTGTTTCTGGATTGAAGTAACCATAATTGATTACAATTTTGAAAGAAATATATCTATGCCTTTGATATTCCACAGGGAAAGACTTTGATCTAGAAAATAGTTTGTATTGCTATAGTTTCAGGTGTTTCTGGTCACTGGATGTATGGCAGGCAAAGAGCTCCCAGAATGAGGTCCCTAATGTTAATTAGCTGAAGACTTCAGTGTCTCTGCTCAAGAGCAAGGCTGAGGCTGCAGGATGCAGCTGCTTCAAACTGAGCAGCATTGCTTTGGCCATGGGTCCCTTCAGCTGGCAACGCTTTCTGTGGTGCACCACACAGCACAGTTCATTCTGTGCCTTCAGGTGTCTGTGCTGATAACCAGAGGGGTGTTGTGCACTGAGGCACTGCTGTGGGAGATCAGTGATATTTTTATTTCCTTTTGTTTACAGCAATGCCCACCTTCTCTACAAGCATAACTCTAATCCAACAATAATTCGTGCAATTACAGCTGTGTCTGAAATTCATTATGTTCCAAATGTATAGTCCCAAGGATGACTAATGTGCTTAGAGGATTGTGCCTAACGAGTGCTTGGCATTTTATAGGTTTGATCCAGGGAGGGGGTAAGATCCTTGCACAATTTTCTGAGCACCCTAATGTATCATCCAGAGACACCAGCAGCCACATTCCTGGTGTGTGCTCTGCAGGATACTCTGTGTTTGTGCTTAAAAAATGTCATTCCTCAGGATATTATCAGAAGACCAGGTAGAATGTGACTGATGAGTAGCCAGATTTCAGTTCTGCGGGTGGGATGGACCACCTTTCTTTCAGGAAACATGTGAGAGCCCTGTGTGGTTTTCCAAGAATATTATCCAATCTCTCATATCCCACATGGGTGGGAGTAGGAAATACCCATGGGAAGACAGGAATAAGATCTCATATAAATGAGGGGCACATGGGGAACTGGTGTAGTACTTGCACCTTGAAGGGGTACAAGCAAATTACTTGAGCAGACCCTTCTGGTATTTGAACCTCAGGTTTTATGGATCTTCTTTTTTTCTTTTTTTTTTTTTCCTTCTAAATGCCTAAGAGGTTTTGAATTAATCTTCTCAAAGCTTCATGTGAGTAATTTTTAAGTGGTGTTCAGTTTCTTTGTTGTGTTTCTGTAAGTTAGTGAGTTTGATTTATTTTAAGAAAGTGTTTGCAGTCATAATTAACAGACATATTAAGCTTAGCGTTAATTACACAAATTGGTGTGAATATCTGATTGAGTCCTGAGAGGGTTAGATTTTTCCCAGCTGTGAGAGATGACATTAAAAGATGGATAATTTGTAATTTAACGGCAGGAGTTAAAGGAATTTGCAATAAAAACATGAATGTCTTTGTTTCTAAACTTTAATAGTAAAATGTTTTATCATCTTGGGTGGCTTTAATATGCTGGTAATGTGATGGAGAAACTAAATTGTAAGTCTATGGTAGACAGAGGCCAGGACCTTCCTCTTTTGTGGAAAATACTGATTTTTTTGGAAGAGTGAAGAAGGTCTGACTAATTATTTGTGCTCTGTGAAATCCCAGAAAATGACCCCTTCCTTTCAGAGTTGTTTTTTTTTGTCATGTTTTGTAGAAGATCAAGAAGGAAGGGTATACATATAGTAACTTCTGAGACAATAGGTTAATTCATTACCTATTTTCAACTGACACTCACTATGAATTTTCTAAATATTTTTTTTGTGAAATCATTTTCCCCATTTTCTGTTGGCATTTTCAGTGCAATTCAATTCAATACCTAGTTTGAAGTTGACCTTGCTGTGGGGGGAGTGTAAGGGTTGTGTTAGATAACTTCCCAGTTATCTGCAACAAAATTTATTCTTCAACAAAATAAATTTTACTGCAACAAAATTTATTCTTTGACTATTGTTGGAAATCTGTATTTGGAGCCAGTACACCAAAAATCCCTTCTGGCCCTGCGTTCTGCAAATAATTGTAATGTCCTGGTATTTACAGAGGACTCCTTTATTATATGAAGCATTCATCCTGAGGCTACATTCAATGAATTTTCTGGGTTTCTTAGCAGTTTGGATTGTTTATTCTTCAAGAGGTAATAAGAGGAAACAGGGCACTCTGTTTAGTTTTATTATTTTTTTAAAGTACAGTATCAGCATGTGCTGATACGTGACTTCAGAAAACAAAGAATGATGAGGGGTTTTCTTAATTTCCTTCAAACAGCTGAAATGTGTGACTGTAAAAAACTGTGTGAATGGTAAACTGAAATTTTTTTACTGGGTTTGGACTTAAATAATTTTGTACCAATGGATTTGAGAGACTTCACTGAATTGTCATCTTCTCTCTCCTGAGTACTAAACCTGGAATTGTGGTAACTGCCCCAAATTTGGCTTCTGTTGTGGCTGATGCTCTCTCTGGAGTGGATTGAGCACTAATGGTGCCTGTCCCAATGACATCTGGCCAGGTGTTGAGTTCCCAGCATATGGCTCATGGGGAGGGTGAAGGATGTTCCCATGCCCAAGAAAAGAAACTCAGAAAGGATGATTTGGAATCAATAATATGTAAATGCAAAAATGCAAAATGTGGCAGTGTGGTTTGGTTGGTCTCATTGTAGGGGATTTATTTATTTATTTTATTTTCATTTATTTATCCTTACCTGACCTTTATAACACAGTTTTCTGCCTAGAAAGGCAGCTGTCTCCCAGGAGTTTTCTGTGAGGAAGGCTCTTGTGCCTGCACATCAGCTGTGCCCTGCAGCTTCTCACATTACCAGCAGATATTACTTCTCTGAAAAACTCCCTGAGTCTGATATTGCAGTACATCTTAGTTTTCAGCTACTCCTGCTACTTACAGTTTTAAATTATTTATTTTCCTTTCTTTCTCCTTTGGATAGTCGTGAAGAAAAAGTACAAAAGAAATACCAGTTATTCTCTTATAGGAGGGTGGTGTTCAAGTGCCATTAAGTTGCTTGGAAATTTCTGGAACTATAATCTTGAAAATCTATAGACAAAGGGAAAAAAATCCTTCTTATGACAGTGTCTTCATTTGTTGTTTTTTTTTTTTTTTTATTGCTTTCTCTGGTAATTTTTCTGTTGCTGTATTAGCCAGTGCTCTATTGATGTGAGTCAGACAGGTAAATAATAAAGAATGTTGAAAGACTTGAACATGCCAGAAAGGTTTTGGAGTATAATGAATTCTATGGCAAGAAATCACCTGTCTATTAACTACCATATATTGTCAATAAGGCCAATGTTGATGCTGCATATAAATGCCTGAATCAAATATGTTATAATGTATATTCTTACTTTATAAAAAATTAAATTTAAATGCTACAACAGTAAATCTATGTTTGGAGAAGAACCTAAGAAGAACCAAAGTACTACAATGAAAATATCCAGTATTTCAGTTAATTCAAAATAAATGGGGAAATTAAATTTAAATATTTTTAAAGAGTCCTTGAATGGTTTGTTGATTAGAAACTAATGTAACTCCTTGTCTAAGATAAAACACCAAACAGGCAGCAGCTGCTGGTAATTGGTGCAAGTAATTGTAGAGCCAATAAGTTGAAGAAGTGCTTATTAAAAGAAACTGCCTTCCTATCTGCTCGTAAGTTCAATTGAGTAATGCACTCTACATGTGGTCTGACGGTACGTAAATTATACACCTGATTTAAAACCACTCCATCCATAAGAGCTCCTGTTTTGCTCATCCATAAAAATTTTACTTTCTTTATTGCTAACTACTTGCAGCAGCATATGGCATAATATCTATCAAATTAGGCTTTGAGGACATCTTAGACTGGCACCCTGCTGGCTTGGAACATGTGCTTAATGCATATTGCAGCGGGTTTAACCCCTTGAGTGCCCCGGGAAAGGCTCCTGCTCTCCTGCAGGAATGCCCTTGTGGCCTCCAGGGCACAGCCTGGCATCCTGCTGGTCCCCTGGCATTCCTCAGCAGGGATGGAGGGGCTGCAAGTGGCTGCTGCACAGGCAGAGCTTCAAAGGATTTTATCTCATTCCAAAGAAACTTTGGGGCTACAACTTCTTTGTTTGGACCTGATGAGAAAATAAATTAATCGGAGAAGAAGAGTTATAATTCAAACACACAACTTTATTTTAAGTTCAAATTTGAAATTAAGCAATTTTTAATTGCTTAAAATTAAGCAATAAATTTTGAAATTTTAATTTTGCAAAATTGCAAAATTAGGCAATAACTAATTGAAATTAAGCTCTTTCAGCATGTTAGTTTGCATACAGATTTTTCTGAAGAAAAAAATCCATTAACCTGATGCAATTATCATCTAGTTAAAACTGAGGTATTGTACATCCATCACACAGAGGAGTTTCTGTTCACATAGGTGATAACTCTCTTGGCCTGCTTCTAAAACAACAAGAAAACTATGTCCTCCCAAATTCAAATTTTTTCTTCAACTTCAAAGAAAATATTTACACTCGTCTTTGTCTTTAAAGAATTTCTAAGAAATCCTGTTGTCCACAGGCTTGAAAATGTTTTGGTGTACCTTTAACAATTCATCTACCTTGGGTAAAACCTGAGGAAAAGTTACTGTAGCTGTCTACTAAACCAATAATTAAGTATCGGGAGAGATGGGGAATAAAAGCATCTGGTTCAACAGGCACAGAAAAGAAATTTCAATGATCTTATTGTGAGTTTTGTGAAAGCTTTCAGGGCATTCTTTGGAAACAGTTTCAAGCTGGAATACTGCTTTCCCTTGCTCCTTGACAGTAATTTTTAATGGAAGCATTTCATTGGCACTGATTTAGCGGTTTTATTTTAAAACGGAAATAAACTTTGAGTTACTGCTTTAGCCCCAAGGCTACCTGGGCAATGTAATTTGCTCTAGTCCTCTCTACCAGCAGTGGCTTTCTTGAGTACATTTGAACAAGATCTGTGCTGCAAAGTCTTGCTGCTGAGTCTGGGTTGCAGTCCGAGACTGTGACTGCTGCTGGGCTTGCCTCAGGGGAAAGGTTCCTCTGCTGATGGTTTTCCAGGAATCAGCTGAACCCAGGGGCTGCTCTGCTGCTGTAGATTCACCTCTGCCACAGGGCCTTACCCAGCCTTGCTGCTCTGCCCAGGTCCAGGGTAGCATCAGCTTAAAAATGCACAGAAAACTTAGATGGCAAACAGCAAGCTAAAGAAATCTGAGGATGTTAGTAAGTAATATTGATATCTATCAGTAATAGTAAAAGCATGGCTATTTCTTACCTACAGGGCCAGGAATTTAGCTGAAATGTAGACTTAAAAGGGAGACACAAGCATTTCTTGCTTTGAACCTAGATCCTTTTGGCATCATTTGATGTCCCAAGTTGCAAACACTAAGAATACATCCTCTCATTCTGGCAGCTTGCATATCAACCCATAACCTCACAGGGATTGAAAGCTGCTGAATTTAAAGAAAGCTGAAGTATTTCCTTTTGGTCTTTAATTTCATGTGGGAGGAAACAGACTACCTACCTGGCACTTGGCTTATCAATTTCAGCTTTCTTGATTGCAGAGGAAAAAAAGTGAATGTTAAAGGATCAAAGCAAGCATTCTAATTATTATATTTGAAATAGAATCACCATGGTATTAGTTTCTGAGGAAGTGGCAAAGGGAGCCAAGTTAGCTTTTAAAACAATCTCATACTTTTGAGGTTTCACAACCTGTTGCTAGCATGTTGCAAGAGAGATGTTGAACCATGAGCAAAGACAAGACAACCTTTCCAGCAGATCTAATAACTATTGTATTTATAAATAATTTTAAGTACTTTTATGCTAAATATGGACTAATCCCTGCATATTTTAACTTGAAAACCAATGGGATGCCTGTGTTCTGTTCTCTGTGTTTTTCTTGTTGATTGTTTGGGGGTTTTTTTCACTGAGAGAAAGGAAGGATCATGTTTTCTACTAGACTTCAATGAATGTATGTTCAGTTGCCTATCCAGAATTCATCACAGCCTTCACCTCCAAATTGCTCTCTGGGAACTGGAGGTGGAAGCTAAAGCAGTGTACTGCAGAAAGTAGGAATAGTGATGGGGAAAAATGCAGCTCAAGGAAGAATAAACTTTTCTGAACTAAATCTGTGTCTAATATACCTTTAGAAACTAAAGATGAATTAGAAAATTTAAATAATCCTTGAGGACAAAATATAATAAGCCAATTAAACAAGTCTTTGTTCAACTATTAACATGAACTTTTCTTGTTGGTCGTGTGCAGCCTTATTGTGAGGCGTGTGGCCTGACCTGGAGCTGTGGGGTCAGGCTGCCATCAGGTGGCTGCAATCGATTCACTCCAACAGGTTTTGCACAGGCAGCATGTGAGTTGCACCTATTTTGGCAGCAATTGGGCAGTGAAGGAAACAGCTGCCAGCAGAATCTAAATTAATCTGGTGCAAAGGTTAAGCATTGATCATTGAATTAAACAAGGAATTGCTGGAAGGGAAAGCCATTATCTATTTTAATGGTCTGTTACTAGTACAATTTTCAATCTTAAATTTCAGGTTTACTACCTTTACTTGTGAAAATGTTTTCAGTGTAATCCTGATGATGTGTAAAGAGTATCACAAAGGAATGCATATTTAAATGTGAATATGTGAATGCAGCACTCTCAGTGATAGTGAAATTATACTGTAATCTCCCACTGAATGATAAGCATTTATCACATTAAGAACTAAAGCAGTAAGGGACAGGGTGGAAGAACTTAGCTGGCTTTATTGTATTCGTATAGGTTGGACAGGAAATTAAAGTGTTGTTAATTATTCTAAA
Source organism: Passer domesticus (assembly GCF_036417665.1). Lineage (NCBI taxonomy): Eukaryota > Metazoa > Chordata > Aves > Passeriformes > Passeridae > Passer > Passer domesticus. The sequence goes on from NC_087484.1 coordinate 7,123,015, forward strand.
AACAAAAAAATTACTTTCAGATAGCTTTTTTAATTTGCATGTTATTATTCTCCAGAACTAGCTTAATTGACTCTTACTTCAGCTACTTTAAATCCTTTTAAAGTGTTGTGTTCAAAACCAATGCTTTAAAGTGCTTCTTCTCCTTCTGTAAGGAGTTGCTTTAAGAGAAAAAATAAAAACCTGAACTACATATTGAATTTTCCAGGCTGTGTTTCTGCACAGCAATCTTCTGAAAAAGTGCAATTATTTTTTTTTCCACTCAAGCATGCATTTGAGAGGAATGAGTAGATCAGATAAAGAGCAGAGATTCAATTCAACTCAACCTTGAGTCACTCTCTGACTCTGTCTCTTTAAAAAGGAAAAAAAAAACCAAACCCAAGGTGGCAAAATCAATACAAACCAATAATAACTTCACATTTGTGGAAGCAACATGAATGGCTCTCCAAAATATTGAGACACATCCAAGTACATTTTAGCAGAGCTGATATTTATCAGAAGTCATTTGCCCTCAAGCAGATGCTCTCTTTCATTGTGCTCCTGTCACAAATGACTAAGATTTATGACAGACAATTACAGCATCTGCAGTTAGCAGCCTTATAATCAGCACCATTATTTAACGATTGGTGCAATAAACTGACTCCTGTTACTGTTTATCAGATATCAGTCAGTTCTGGCTATTTTCTTCAGCTCCCCAAATCACAGTATGGTGCAACCACTGCCTTTTAATGGCTAGTCAGAAGCAGGCACATTTTCACGTTTTGTACAGACTGCCGAGGAAAAAGAAAAGGCAACCAATTACATGTATGTATGGTGCCCTCTCATTTGAGATGCCTGTGTATGTAACTATCTCTATACAGTCTAAAACCTCTTGAAAAAAAAAATAACAGCTTTTACTATTGAAGATAAGAGCTTCTATTTAGGCTTCTGCATGGGGAAAAATGTCTTCTGTTTAAATATTCATGTTTTAAAGAGTGAATAAAATGTTGATGTACTGTAGTAGTCATATACTCTTGCAGCAGGAATTCTGTGTGTATTTGAGAAAGGGACGACATTAATTCAGTTTTCAGTCTCCTGAATGTTAGACAAATAAGGAATTGTATTTTAAACTTAGTAATATTCTTATGAAAATTAAAAGCTTGAGAAATGTCTTAGTTGAGCCTATTAATGAAGGCATATGATATAGGTTATAAGACTTTTATTTCGTCTGCATTTTTTCCTGGAAACCTTGTGAGAGGGAGCTAAAATGTGTTTGAGCTGCAAGTTCAGCTGAAAAGTATATTAAGCCTTGCTTGTGTTCCAAAAGCAAAGATGTAATTTCAGTGGCACATTCTGGCATTACTTAGGCCAGTGATCATCATGAGTCTTGTTCCCTTAAATAAATGCTGTTGTAAGCAAATGCTTTGTGTAACTGAGAGCAGACTCTGACCACTGTAGCCTGAACACGGAATTTCCTAAGATTTTTTATTGCAATGCTTGCATCTTGTCTGAATTCACGCCAGAGTATAGAAGATTATGTGTTTATTGACGTATTCTTTTGTTTCAGCTGATAAGTGAGACAGACTTATCCCTAAAGTTTTCAAGGAAAAGATTGACTGTTTAAGTGACTATGGAAATAAAGTTAGATCAGATATTGTTTCTGCCAGTAGAAAAGAAAGTGAAGGTAAATAGTGTTTTTCTGTTCTTTGTAGAGGTGAATCATCTGGTCACCAAGCAGAATTTAAACTGAAACTGCTTAGTGCAGACATTTCCTGATGTGTGAACTATATTCTAAGGTATTCCAAGACCATGTTTGTTGGCGTGTTTATTAATAAACTAAGAACTCACAGGGCAGATTATGTTTCTTGGTTCAACAAGTACCTAACCTGTTGTCATTTTCTTTCTCTGGGATAACTGATCACATATATTTCTGAGGTATTCCAGCAAAAATTCAGAAGATGAAAGCTTTTGCATACACCTTTGGTTAAAATGTTTCTGTTGATACTTTCATAGATTTTTCACTGTGTATATTCACTTGCTATTTTAGAGAGTGTACATATGAGAAGATATAATCTTAACAGTTCCTGAAATTTAGTGGTTTGATTTCAAGGTTCTTTTTTGGCTAGAGCAGTCACCATTAAAATTTACTTCTTATATTTTCAGTAGATAATAAATATTTGTATTTTATAATAATTTTAGATGAATTCTGCACTGATAAAGACAGATATTGGGTCTACTAAAACTGAGTGTATGAGATACAATTTCTTGTCCAGATTTACCTATGTAAGGCTGTAATACACTTGAGAGGATTTGTCTTAAGAAAACAAACAAACAAACCCAGAAAAAAAAAAAAGTAGAAAAGCTGACTTCTGAAAATTGCACCTTGATTTGTATCTTTTTGATTTTTAAGTCATTTGTGAATGTAGAATATCATCAGTGTGCAGTCATGGAGCAGTTTTCTTATGCTAATGAGTATCTGCCAGGGACTAGATTGCGGCATCTGAATTAATTTTATTTTCAGCTGATGTAGATGTTAGATGATATTTAAGATGATTAATGGTAGAGAATACCAATGGTAGGAGCTACTTAATGGTGGAATTACACTAATATTCAAATCAATAAAATTAATCTTCTAATTCTCAGAGCCTTTTTCTACAATTTCTGAAGTACAAAACCACCCTAGCCATGCTTTGAATGTTGTTCATGTGCTATGAATAAGATATTGCTTAGATAAATTAAAGCCAGGTACAAGACTTGAACACATGTTAATACACTAAGTTCATAGTGATGGAATGACTCTGCCAGAAAGGAATATTTGGTAGCTGACAAGGAACTCTGGGATGGGTGGTTAATGGGCTGTAATGATGCACTAAGTTCACGTAAGGAACAAAACCTCTTCTTTCAGCTCTGTTATAACAAGCTTTGAGAGTTTGGCAAAGGAGATTGTGGGACAAAATAATGCTTGTTTGTAATGTTGTGGACAAACTGTTTAAAGTACATGCTAAAACATTTTGGAAGTGAAATTTTGACTTTTGCTTTCAACTAGAATTAGAGGCCCTTGCATATCACTTGGTGTCTCTGGAGATACTTAGGACCTAGGTTGTGGGAAGAACTCACTTGTTAACTCCACCTGATACTGCACATGCTTTAGCTGGAGGCAAAGACTGGCCTTTAACAGCTGTTGAGCCCAACCAAGTGCTGGTTAGTAATGAGTTGTTATAGTTTTAGAAAAAGATAAAATGACTGGTTGTGTTGGAGCATCAGGATGCTGTAGTGTAATTTGATGTTAAAACTTGTGAAACCTCCTGAGTAATTTATTTCTGTATTTTTTTTTCTAATGGAATATTAAGTGTTTCTCTTTCTCCTGTCACTTTTTCTTCAATTAGTAAAAATTATCATAATTCTCATCTAACAAGTGAATTTGTTTGGAAACCTCTTTTTCTAGAGGAAACCATTGTTTAGGGGCTGTCCAGGGTGAGAGGAACAGGGGGAGCAGAAAGTGCCAGGTTCTTGTGCCACACCTGTGGCTTTCATTGGGGGTTAATTCAAATGAACTCTGCTCCTTTGTTCATCAAGCATTGCCTTTGAAGATAGTGTGCCTGTTCTGGCAGCAGCTTATGCACTTGTTCTTCCTTCTCTGGTAGACAAAAGTAATTCATTGTTAACCCAGAAATCCAGAGAACAATCTGCAGATTAAAGCATTTGCAGTAGAAGTTTGTAAACTGGGACCAAAATTTTCCCCTTGTGTGGGAAGTCATTGTGAGATAGTACACTACTGCTGTCTCAAAATAGTAATTTCTCTGGACCAGAAATTAAGTTGCTGGGCTGTATCCCTGGAAGCATTTTCTTCCAAAAAATACTTGAAACTGATATTAAATAAGCAGCAAAACATGATCTCTGAGTATAATGCTGAGGCAAACATGTCAAGAATAACCTTTGGATATCAGGAGGCAAACAGTGCTGGCATTAAAGAATTATTAATGCACTTATTTCATGATCTTAGAAAGAATTTTACTGGAATGCTTTATACAGTTGTGTTTGTGGAGTTTTGGGGTGAGTTTTGTAGTTTTGGGTTTTTTTCTTAAGTTGGATCACTTAAGAGATTTTTTGAAATCTCATCTTTTAATTTATCCTTCTTCTACCTCCAAAAGTCAACAGTTACTTAGGATGTAATGAGCTACATGGGAGAAGGCTGCTGACAAACAAGAGTTACTGCTGATAAAGGATGATGAACAAACACAGACTATTGCTCTAACTCAGCTGAAATTCAGGCTATAATCAAAATATGCTTTCAATAGTGATTTTTACACCCATCATTTCAATCCTTACCTCAAAAGTTTTTGTAAGAGCATGCTCTTTATCATTCCAGATCTATAAGAAGTTCCTTATTCTGGAACTGCAAATTGAAAACTTTGTTGTTTCATCCAAGAACTTGAGCTGCTTGAGTTGCAAAACTCTTCTGAGTAACTGGGCAGTAAAACATGGTCACAATAGACAGTAATCACCTCTCTGCAAGGTTTGCTCTTCCACAGAGGTAGAACTTGCCTGAGCTATTTTTAGGTAGATAAGGTATACAATCAATACAATCTTGCACCAGTAACACTTGTGTGATTAGTTCATTCAGTAATTCACAGAATTATGAATGCCTGTGAAGAAACATGATTTCAGTGTAGGACCAGTTTTCACAGGTTCTGCATTTTGTCCTAATAAAAGATGAGAAGTGGTGGTCCCTACTGCCTGCTCTCGATGTGCTCTCTATACTCAATAACTACTGACTTTTGCTTGAAATTAGAAAGACCTCCTTTTGTACAAGAGTAGGAACAGGAAAAAATATTGTTCATGTCACTCAACAGTTTCCTCTTTACACCCTTGCCATCACCAGATGATTTTCTGTTAAAATTTCTAGCTTTTTAATTTAATAAAATGCAAATGTGCATTCTGTGGAAGGTGAGAAAAGTTTCTTCTAGTGCAGAAGAGTGAGGACAGGACAGAAATGAGTGTAAAATGTGTCTCTGCTGTTTGGTATGCCTGTGTGAAGGGTATTTGCAGCTTGGGAAAGGTACTGATAGTAGCATTATAGGTTTTAAGAAGTTTTCAAAAGAATCAAAGTACTTTTTAATGGAAATATTTCTGCAGCTGTCAGCCTAATACACTATAGGGGCCATGCAAACACGTTATCCAGGGAAACCCTTAAGGGATCCAGTTTCCTTCTCTCATTGCTAGTGATTCATATTCATTAATGAAATGCTGTATTATTTCTTCAATATTCCCAGCATCTCACTCTGTCATGTCAGATTTGTTTCTGGACAACACAGATTAGATCAAATCTAATTTTCATTAGATTTTAAGGGTCACATTTTGAGATAAAAGTTATTATTCACATAGAAGTTGAATCTGTGTTTATACAGAAATCAACCTGATAAAATGTTGCTTCCAAGCCAGAGGCAGCACCTGCTGCACAACCATTTTATTCTCCTGTTGCCACTGATGTTTCTGTCATCACAGTCCTGGGATGGCCAGGCCAGACCAGACTCAATGGATCTCAGTCTGGGGCCTTCTCACCCTTCCCCTTCCTTTATTATTTCAATAATAATCTTTGAAAGCCACATCCAGGAGTTTGTACTGGAGGTGTAACTGGAAATACAAATGACAAATGATGTACAGGGCAGCTCATCCCCTGGTGGGGGATGGAGTAAGGGAAAAAATAGATCATGAGTGGAGAGTAGGGGATGCAAAAAAAGAAGTGAAATAGTAGAATGAAATTGGTTTTGTTAAGAAAAATATTCATGCTTACCTTTATCAGATTTTTTAGTACTAGAATACATTCCTTGTTTTAAATGAATGCACTTTTGTCAAATACCCAGGTCTGGAAAATGTATTCTAGAAAAACCTGGTAGTTTAAATGGACATTTATTGCTATGAGACAAACATCTGGCAAAAGCCCCAAAGATAATTGAGTATACCTATGAAAGAGGCCAAACAAATGAAGAGAATACAATTTTTCCAGAATCTAGGGTTCTTTGTCACTTGTTCTACTCGCCATCATATATTTAATTGCTAAATGTCTCCTTCATATCATTAATTTTACTGCCGTCACATACAAGGTTTACATGACATTTGACTTCTAGGAGTGAATAAACAGATCTCTGTTTGAACAGGCCCTTGGTGTTTCTTGGAACCGGTTTTTAACCAAACTCATTGTTTTCAGATACAGCAGATTGACATAGTATCACAGCACTGTGCTCATTCTTTTTCAGCATCTGCAGTTCAGTGTCTGCCTTTGTGGGTCCTTTAGCAGTTCAGAAGTAGTTTTGCCTTTTTGTAGGAAGCTCTTTGACATCTGTGGAGTTGGCATGGGTGGGGTTGTTGGGTTTTTTGAAGTCCACACAGTGGGACATCATTTTGCAGCCATGTACATTTGTCTGTTCTTGATTTTGAAAGCTGTGGCTGAGTGAGCAATTTTCACCATAATGCTTGAAAGGAATCAATAATTAAAGTCATCATTACTTTTTTTTTTATTTTTAGGAATGAGATTTTCCTGCTATCAGAATAAACTGATTAGAGTCTTTAAAAATGAAAGATTTACAAATGGGTCTATTTTAGAAGACGAAAACTTGTTGGCATATGAAAAGTAAAACCAGAATATATTCCTTCTACTCTTAGCAAAAAATTCTATGTAATTGGTTAGTATCAGTGCAAAAGAAAAATGTAATAGTTATACATTCAGTGTAGCAGCATTCCTTATTTCTGCTGTTGTTGAAATAATAATATAATGGTCAGCATTATAGAGGTGGATCTGCATGAGGTGTGGTACTAGGATGAAAAGCAGAATTATTTGAGGTTGGTTTTCAGGTGATTGATTTGGGGTTTTGATGTTTGAGGATTTTTTTCTCCTGCATACATTGAAGCAGACTATTCAATAATAACCATGAAATACTAAAAATTAAGTAAGAGTAATTTCAATTTATTTCTATGGCTTTTACTATTTACTTAATATTCCATGGTATATTGTGGGATTTCTGTGTTAGTGCTATCATATAGAAATATGTTTTTGTTTGTTAGCTGGAGATGTTTATAAGGCTATTTTTAAAAGAATCTTTTTAGAGGGTTAAACTTAGAGCTAATTGTGTGTACAATGTAGTGATCTGGCTCCCCCTAGTGTAGTGAAAAATCCCCAAAGATTCAATCAAGTATTTAATGAATTAATGAAACTGGAAAACGTATTTTTGTAAGACATATAAAAACCAAACTTATTCCATTGGAAAAATATCACTACAGTTTTTGGAAATTAACAAAAAAATTTTTTTTTTCTGAGTAATTTTTTATAGCTGTTTTTTTTTTTTTGAATGAAATGTGTGGTGTTTATAAAATTTTTTTTTTCAGAAATTTGTTGGTAGGAAATAAAGCTTCTGATACATTCCTTGAAGCACTAGAATGTGTTACTGAATTCTGGAAATGACTGCAAATTTGCTAACTTCCTGTCCTCTTGGGAGAAGATTTGTGTGAAGCAGAAATGTTTAGAGCAGCTCTTTCTAAAATGAAAGTGTTTGGTGAAATCCTCGTTCTTTTTGTAGCTGTTACACTCTATGCATCTAATGAAATCATAAACGGAAAATTATAGCTTCATTCGAGGGAATGTGAAGCCTTACTCCAACAGATGGCATCAAAACACCGGGCTGAACTGTATGATTGCTGATTGTTAATTGCTTCTGTAAAACAATCCTTTTAAACAGAGTAATGCATTTTATCATACAGATTATAGTTCTATGCATTTTGGTTTTTCAATATGTGTTAACATTTTCTCCTCCAGTATAAGATTTAGTGTTTGCATAATTATCGGATTAAACAACAGTGACTCATTTTTTTTTTAAGCATTGAGGACAAGATAGAGAATTATGAATCACAATTTCTGTTTATTCAGAAATGCTAAATTACTGTACAACTATGAGCTTTTATTATGCACAAAACAAACGGAGCAGGATGCCCTGAAGTGCAAAACCAGTCACCTAGTCCAGCATTCTTCACTCGAGAAACTCCCCGTGACGTTACTGGGAGCCTTGGCTGTGCAAGGAAAGCAGAGTGCAAAAAGATACTGTACAATATCCATTAATCATTATGAAATCAATACCCCTGATTATCCATTTGCATTGTTCTTGCACCATAAGGGCTGGATGTTTTACGCCAAGCTAAATGAACGGGGGAATTCTCTGAGGTGGCTTGGTTAGTCCACCAGTAATGATGTGAGGAATTACACCAGAGTTAGTTTCGTGGAGTTGTTCTCTTGTTTCTAATGTAGTCAGCCCGAGAGTGTTGCAGAGATAGCAGGCTCAGGTTTGAGGAGTCTGGAGCTTGCACCTTCCTGGTGCTGTCTGCCCTCGAGCCGGGGAAAGAGTTGTGTGGTTCTGCTGGAGGATTTTATCCCAGGTGTGATCCAGGCTGGGGTGCTCTCTTTGCTCACACAGGACTCTTGTGACCTCATCTGGGTGAGTGTTGCTTTTTCCCTCAGCATAATGGAGGTAGCCAGATTGAGAAAAAAATCAGGCTTGGAAAATAAATTAAGAAATAGCTGTGCATACTTTCAGGACTTGTACTCCAGACTGTCTTTTGTTGCAATATTATGTTATTATATGTTCTACAATGCCTATTATATATAGAATGTGTAATTATATTAATGTCATAACTATATTGTAATCAGCATGCAGCTGGATGCTAAATGGAATATCAGGCCTGCAATAATGTGCCATTAATTGGCCTTCATGACAACCTGTGACAAAAAGGGGCGTGTGATGATTGTGTCCTGCAATCTGCTTTAGCTCAGGGGATCAAGAGGGGCTGTGGTAGAAAAAAACACTCCTACGTCAAAGTGCTACTGGTTTGTTTCTGTTTTGGGTGCAATGGAAGTGAAAAATTTTTCCTCATCTACAGTGAAGTTATCCACGGGCAGCAAATTTGTGATCTAATGGTTCTAGAAAGGCGGAAAAATGCAAATTTGCCCATCGACCTTCATCCTTTGCTAGCACATCCTAATGATCTTTGCACAGACCAATAAATGGACAACAGGCTATTCCTGTGGAGTTTTAGTATCTTTATCTTGTTTTAAAGTGTTTGTGACATCAGGAAATACCTGGCTGCATAAAATTGGCCTATCTGTAGTAGTCTACAGATAATTTGTCTGAACAGTTTAGGGACCACCTGGTATGGAGTGCTGAGTGACATGGGTGTGCCAGGGATATGGCTGTACCAGCTCCTCCTTCCTTCCTGAGGTTACTCCTGAAATGGCACAGGAAATTGAAGCCACTTGAAGAGTGAATAAGCTGGAAGCAATAAGTTTGTCTAGACCAATTTAGGAAGTCCTTTATCTCTTCCTGGAGTATGTTTGAGTACTCTACAAAAGCTGTTTCCATAATACTAGAAGAGAACAATAAAAAAGAGGGAATTCTTCAATGCACCCTTGTGGTAAAATACATCTATGTTTTACCATAAGACAGTGGGTAAACTGAGGCAAGGGTTAATGGCTTAGTTTTCAAGAGGGTTTAATTCCTACATCATTCATTGAAATGGGATTGCTAAGCGACAAAAGTGCAAAATGTAGCTGCAAGGGTATGAGAATACAGCAGTCTCTAGTCTGAGTCTTGTGCTTTTCTATTAGTGCCATAATTAATTTCTCTAAGAATTTTACTTACAAACCTTTCATTCTACCATGTAATGCAGCATAAATCCTTGTAAAGGATTTTCCAGCTTTCCAGGTAGTGTGGAATGGGCCACAATCAGCTTCATGCCAATGAAGGAGAGACTGGATTACCCAGTGCAACAGTCCATTATGGAAGCTGTTGTTTTTGGAGTTGGCTGGTGCATCAATAAGAGTGTGCATGGAGTAAATGTCTGAATCTTTTATAAGAAATCTGGTTTTTGAAAAGTCAAGCATTTGCTGAGCATATACTGTGGTGAAAGAATAAGGATTTTGCAGTCAAAACTAAAAATGGTGGGAATAAAACCAAATCCAAACTGAGCTGCATTCTGTTTTCACATTCTGAAGATGAAAAACAATTTACTTATTCAGGCATGGAACCTGTTGTAGATTGACAGACTATGTTTATATATTGCATATATATTCATTTGTAGGACCATCTGTTGTCACATCCATAGTACCTGTGTGTACTGACCTGGTGGAGATATAGTTACACTGATGTTGGCTGAATTGTCAAAATTTAAAAAAAAAAAAATTAAAAAAAAACCCAACAACCCCACAAAGAAATTAATTACTTGCCCCTGGTATTGCTTATGCTGGTAAAATAGATGATAGCACAAGTGAAAGCCCTTTTATATTTTTTACACTTTTTTTAGCAAATTAATTATTTCATATGTAAAATCACAAAACTGTCATATTAAACAAGGTGTTACTAAATAATTTTGGATGCTCATTCAAAGTGGAATAATCTATTAGCATTGCAGAAAGGATTCATAATTAACAAGGCTGTAGAGGTAGGCCTGCCTGCTGGGCTGTAAGGAATTGTGGAAATAGGCTGTTCCACTGATTGTCATGAAAAGTGATTTTCCCTAGAAATACAGTATAAAATCAGAACTGTGGAAAATATGTATTGAAACTAGATAATATTTATAAAAGGGGTGAGATTTATTTCTTTTACTGACTTTGATTAATTCAGAGCAGGTCTTTTCTGTACATCATGTTCCTGTCTTATGTTCTATGCATTATATACTGACAGTTTAAATCTGTCTTCAGTCTGGTGAGACTTCTCTAATTTAGGATCTTCAGTAAAATCTGTTTAATTTTTGCTTTTGATGAGGCTGAGATCACTGAGAAATTGGAAGAAGGCAGAACGGAGGCTGAGAATTGGCGTGTGGGGACCCAGGCAAGCTCCTTTTTCCTTCACTGAAGAAGTCCTTGTGCACTTCATGATTTGGCCAAGATGAGTGGTCTTCTCTTAGGAAATTAAAGAGCAACATTCTTTTTATTATTATTAATAATTCTAACAATAATTACAGCAACTATATTCTACACTATTTTTATTCAGGAGGTCTCCAGTGTTAGAAAGGGCTATGTTTCATTATGAAATTATTTTTAAGTTACTTTTTTTGTCTCTAATCTTTAGGGATTTGGGGGTTTCTTTTGTTTATTTTTAAAAAGCTGCCTTAATGAGGTTGTTTTATAGCATAATTTTCAGCTTTTCTTAAATAGCGTTAGCTAGACTATTCTTTTCCAATTTCCTATCTGTTAATGCAGCTTTTTTTTTCTTTTACTAAATTTTAACAGGACTCCATAGCACTGTTATTAGGATGTCACACACAAAAAAAAAATGCCAGTGATGTTTTCAGCGTGGGTTTTTCATTGTGTTTATTTTTAAATACATTTCATGAGGCTCCCTGGACAGAATCAAATAAATGAATCCTGCAAACATCTTCATTATGGTGTAGCCAGAAAAGAAAGGAAGCTGAATTAGGGCTGTATTCTTAGCATAGTTCATAATAAGCGTTATCTTTATGACAAGCTTAAAGAACATAAATTGCTGAATTCCTAACAAAAAGCATTTGAAACAATTGGCTAATTAGGAAGGGGGGGAGAAAGAGCAATATTTGTTTTCCTTTGCAGTCTGGATAAATAACGCTTAACATGAATACATAACTTATTTTGAATGATCTGTTGTGTCAGTATCTGGCACGTCTTTTTCAGTGACAACAATTAAGGATACGTGTAAATGGAAATGCAGACTATCTGTCATTGTCCATTTCCTGGTAGTGAAGCATGCAGTCTGCCTCCCAGCAAGATCATTTTGCCAGGATGTGAGTGAGCTGGTCACAAAATGCATAGTTGATTATCTCATCGAAACACACTAATCCTGGCAAAGCTACCCACTGTAGAAGACCCATTGTTTGTAATAGGTCAGTTGTTACATGGCTTTCAAACCTGACTTTGGATATACAGTTTATATATTTACTTACTGAAGCAAAATGATATGTCACAATGAAATCCAAACTTGAGCGAAGAAGATATATTAATCAGGATATTGCTGGAAAAGAAAGGAAAATCTACTCTCTTCAGAAAGAGGAGTTGAGGCAGCCCCAAACACACATTATTGGCTCAGTACAGGAACAGCTGAAATTATATGGCCCAGACTACAGAAGAAATCTGACTGGGTGATCTTAACAATATCTTTGAATATTTAATTGAAGACAGGGTGCAGCCCAGAATGCATTTGAAGAACACTAATAAACATCTGTTGTACAGTAATAATAGAATTAGATAATCGAGAAAATACCACAATTCTGTATTTCTTAAACCAAAAAAGCAGTGTTAGAAATTGGACAGTTTATTCAGTGCTGCTCTACTGGCAGCAAAATAGAGGTTTCTAGTGAAATGTTAAAAGCAATATGCACATAATGACTGCTATAATTTTTCTATCATAGTTTCAAAAAAACCTGCATAAACCAAATAGTTTCAAAATTAATTATAACCTAAAACTTTATTTTCCATGAAGCAGTTAGTATATAAATGTGGAGAAAAAATCTTTTTCAAGTATAACATGAAAAAATATCAGCTATAAATTAGAGAATACTGGAAGTAGCTGTTAAATTTGGGGTTCACTGTGAAGTTGTTTTGTATTATCCTTCCAGTAGTTTCCAGTTTGCAGTAGTTCTCTTCCAAGGATTCTTGAAAATTGTAACTGTTTCCTAACTAAATATTTATTATGTGTTCTCATAAATTGGGTTTGTGGTGACTAGAGGATACCCACAAATACTTTTCTGAGTAATATAAAAATATAAAAAAGGTTAGATTATGTGAAAAATATCTAGAGGGATGAAGGGAAGAAACATGGCAAGAGAAAAAAAGTTTTGTAAAGTTCAAACAATAGTTTTAAATTTACATCTTTTCACATAGCAAAAATCAGAAATCTGTAGGTTTTTCTTGTTGTTCACGAAGCTCTAATAATCCTCACAGGGAAAAGCCAACTTGTCCTCATGGTGTGCAACTTCTCTGATGAGGTAATAATAAACCTAAACCTGACCAGGGAGCTTCAGTCCCAAATGATCTCACTCGCACATCTCGTGAGCTCTCTCTGGAGGCTCTTCCTCTGAGGCTGTCTTGCGCATTTGCCCAAGATCCTTTCCCCTCATGGTTTATTCCAGCTGGCTGTGCTGGGCTATGCCAGCAGCATCTGAAGTCTTGCCTAAATTCCACGTGGCCACACCTTACACAAACAAATGTGACCTTCTAAGGTCTAAAATTAAAGCAAAGTTTATCCTTATTAACACATATGAAGTCAAGGCCCTTTAGAGAAATTGGGACTAGACAATGGCTCCTTCTTAGGAGAACATGTGGGTTTTTCACTGGCGCTTTTAAATCTTCTGAAACAGTAAGAAACATGCAATACACTCCATGAATATCCTGCATGTCCTCAGCCCCCAGCCTGCTCTCTGGCCTGAATGGCACCTGTCCCCATGATGGAAAAGGGGTCATGGTTGTCCAGGTCACCTCACCTGGATGTAAGTGTTGGACACAGCTCTGCACAGGGGCTGGAAATCCCAGCTTCAGGCTCATGAAGGGTGCCTTCACTGCCTGGCTTGTTTATGTATGCTCTGTTTTGAATAAGAACAGACTGATAAACATGCTTATTACTTTCACAGCATCTCCTTTCTCAGGATCTCTCCACACTTTATAAATTCAAATGAATAATCTTCACATCATAAATAACAAAGCAAGAAGCTGATTCCAGATGTCTTGATGTGACCCTCTGAGGAAACTGTGGCCTTTGGCACTTGTTGGCTAAACTCAGTCAGATTTGAGAGCAGTGTAGCAGTATCAAATACATGTATTCCTGGAAGTTTTGTGAAAGTTGGTGGCAGGGCAAATAAGTTCCAGCTGATTTAAAAGCTGGGCAGATTGCAAGCTTTCACAGCCTTTTGGGCAGTAAGGGGACATGCTCTGCTTTCTAGTTGTAGCCATGGCACATGCTCATTTCTGCTTCCTGGGAATGCCCTTCAAGAGTCTGAGGAAGCTTGGACTGCCATAATAGAAGCCATCCTTAAGAAAAATAAAAAATTAAATCTTAAGGAAAAAGAATAAGTTGCTCCACTTGCAAGGAAAACATAAATTACAGTGTACATGCTGATGTGCTGCTGAATACAAGAAAATACCTGCTATTTCCAGGAAAGCTGGTATTCTACTATGTACTTCCAGTGTAATTGATAATGCCACTTTTTTACATACTTAAGTTTTAATCAATGTAAATTAAAAATTTCTAGTTAAAATCCATTTTTCAATTCCCCAGTTTTAACAGGGATTAAAAAGGAAGATACTTATTATTGTAGTAAAATCTTTCTCCCTAAAGTGCCCCTAAAGAGCAAGATACTATCTTGTGAATAGGAAACAGTTTTGTTCAGAATTTTTTCAGAGTAACAATTTTTAAAGAAAAATGATATTTTCATTTTTGCAGTTTCATGCTATGTCTTCATGTTACTTCACATTTTTAAATCAGGTTTTTTTGTAAAATTACCAATAGGAAAAAAAGAAGAAACCCCATGTTCCTGCTCTTGCTGTCATGATGGAGACCATGAAGACTTTATTAGGTTGACCTGGGAAGTCAGCAGGAAATATATGGAAATTAAAGAGAAGTGTCTCATTAATGCTGTTGTAGAAATGAGATGGGCTCAAGCTGTAAAGTTTATGCGGATTTTATGTGGATTTTCAGAGATGTGCATGGGCCTGACTTTGTTTGAAACTGCATCCATCCTCTGTGTTCTCAGGGTATGTGCATTTAGTATGAGTTCAACTTCCTGGTGTTGTAGTGGTTTGATGAGAGTAGAATTAAGCTAAAAATCCCTGGTTATGTATGTGATGAAACCTTTTCAAAAAGAAAATTAATTGGAAGGGAATTGTGGCTGTTATTGAGAAATAACATTTAGAACTGGTCAATCCATATCTCCCAAACCATTGTGATTTTTAAGGAAGACCTTTCGTTATCTTCTCATGAGTTGTAGAAGTAAATTTTGGGGGCATGTGAGGCTGTCTTTTAGATGACCTTAACATAATTTAGTTTGTCTGGAAAATTTAAATGAAAATTGAACTAACATATTGAAAAACAGATTTAAAACTAAAAATTTAAAGCTTGCATAGAGTGCAAAAGATAGGACGAAAGATGATTAGAACATGAGGCTGTAAAATCAAGCAGTTTGAATTCTGATAATTATTTGTGGTATCACGTATGGAAATGTCCTACTGAACTAGATAGAAAAGCAAAAAATAATTAATTAATTTTGAAAAAAGTCAAATTATAGGTAAACATTCAAGGCTTATCATACTTTATAGATACAGGATCATTTTAAGTCAATCTGTAATCATAGCAAAATTTTTATGTTACCTGTTCTTTTCAAATTGAAGTGTAGGAAGTCCGCAATGCCATGATATAGCAAGAGATTTGTTGTACAAAATGAGAAAAAGAAACAGCAGCTTCTTTTTAATAATCCGTATAGATTTTAATATAAAATTTTATTTTATTAGATCATGCCTAATTTTCTCCTTCTTAATGGTAACTATGAGTACTTCAGAAGAGAGACCTCCCAGCAGCTACAGGAACCTTGTTTTCTGTGGCCAGAGGAAAAATGGTTTCAGTAGAAAACTGGATTAGGCCAGCAGAATGTGCTGGCAGGTATTTTTTGCTCCAGGTTGGAAGTCTGTTACGTAATACCAATTTCTGTGTTTGAACAGTCTCAGCAGTAATTTCTGTGTTCCTCACCTGGTTGTTCTTCATATAGAGTTACAGTAGTAACTTTAGATCATGTCACATGCTGTGTAAATGCAACAAAATATTACTGCACAAGCAAAGGCTCATAAGCATAAGAACTGTGACAGTAACAGCATTATACTCTTTGCTAATAGAAAAGATTGTGGGTTTGCAGATTTCCCCTAGAGCAGAAGCATTCTGAATTCTCTGTGTTGTTATTATGCAGTATGATGCATTTTCCAGTCAACTTTGAGATTGAAGACCTCAAAAAGTATGCGTAGAGAAGCAGACTGTTTTTGAAAGGTGAGCTGGTTCCTATTTTCCTGATTATGGAATGACTACTGGTTCTAAAATGTATCTGGAAAGACCTGCAAAACCCAAATTAGCTGAAGGAGAATGGAAATAATGCTGATTTCTGGAGAAGGCCCTTCTCACCCCCCAGTTTGGCAGGTAGTTCTTTAAAGTCTTGGAGTCATAAAATCATTTAGGTTGGAATAGCCTCTGTTAAAAGAACTCCTTCATGAAGGTTATTCTTAGTATGAAATTATTTCCAGGGAAAAAAAACTTTCTGGCCAGCTGTCAGCACAAAACCTATTTCAGAATAAGTAGTAGAGCTCTCCAAAATTTTCTGCATTTTTCTCTGTCATCTGTGTAATAGTTGCTTACAGTTAGTTGAGGGGTGTTATAAAAGCAGTTCTTTTCTCTTTAATTGATATCAAGTTCATTTCACAAATTAGTGAAAATAGAATTTATTTTGATAAATTGCTATTGAAATAAACACAGCTAAACAGATTTATATGTTTTATAGTCTTGTAGGAAAAGAAACAGAACCATGTTCACATCCAAGGTCCTAAAGCCTTTATGCTGATAGTTTCAGTGATGTTCAGTCTTCATAACTTTGCAGCCAATATATTAGTTAGATCCTAAAGATCAGGAGCAAATTTGTCAAGCCAAAGATTCTGCAGATTGTCCTCTTCTGGAGCAGAAGTTGGGCATTGGTTCCCAGTATCTGTAGCCCTGGCACTAGTATGCAATGCTCTGCTGAAGGAATTAATGTCTGGAATGTCTGAATGCAAGATCTGCAGATCTGCATATGAAGAAATGTTCCTTTTTTTTTTTTTTTTTTTTCCTTCGTCACTGTGTGAAACATGTTGTTGATAGAATGGCAATCCTGCATCTGTTTCTGGGAATTGTTAGGGCTAAACCACAGTGTGTGTGTTTAGGCCACATTGTACAGTAGCTTTTATGGAAGATCAATGAGGCTAAAAGCTATTCCTATGAGAAACATTATCTACTTTGCTGCTTCTGCTGGGTGTAAGACACCAGCTTGTTCTGGCTGCAGCAGCACCAGTAAATGCTTTCTGGCTGTCTGCTGCTTGAACATCTGGTCTAACCTGTGAATTACAGTGCTTGGCCAAGCTCTGTGTTATCTAACCCCTGGGGCACTAATTCCCCGTGTGTCTCCCGAGGAAGATGATGTATTTCATGAGACCAGGGGCAGTGGCAGTAGATCACTGCAGTAATGAGAAAAGGCAGGTCACTGAGCAGTGCTTTTCCAGCTGCTCTGAAGCAACAGGAGCTATCTGTGTGAAGCAGTCCATGCACATTGACTGAAGCCATGAAAACTTAAATTGGAAGCTAAGAATTGGCAGTTATGCCATTGAAGTTGCAATGTTCTTGTTCTACTAAATACTGTTATTGCTCTTAACTGTACACTGAGTGCATGGTAACTGTATGCTGCATATGGTAACTGGTGGGGGTTACTGATAGCCTAAAAGGAGAACAGAATTTTTTTTAAAATTCTAAACTATTTTATCAGAAAGCTGCTTTTGAAAGATTCTTGAGGCTTGGTGGCTTCTTCAGAAGGGTTTGAGATAATGCAGGATATACCAATATCGTAGGTAGAAGCCTCATATATGACATCAACTAACTAATAACAGCTCAGACTTGAATAGAAATTAATTGTGTTAAGAGCATGGGTAAAAATGAGATAGAAATTCTATTGCACTCTGCTGATGAGGGAGAAGAAAAAATACAGATATGCTGAGGTAAAAAGAAAGGGGAGACTGAGACTTGCTTGGGGCTTCCTCCAGTAACCCAAAAGATCCTAAAACCTTTCACAGAGATGGGACCCACCATGCACAAAGGTACATGGGAAAGCCGGGCAGGAAACACTAATGTGCTCATGCCAGCTGTCTGCCACCCTGAGTTTGTCTGACAGTAGCTGTACAGACAAAAAAGAGAATACTGGTGCCTTTTATGGCAGGAATGATCTTGCAATGGCATTGATAGTGAATGTTCCAGCAATGTGCTGTAAATCCAGTGTTTTTGGTGTTCAGACTCGTGTTTCAGTTCAAAGTTCTCAAGAACCTGATTTCACTGTTGTTTGGCATTAACTTCTTTCGCATCTATTTTTTTTTTTTACATAATTAAGTAGTTGGGTGTGTATGCTGTAAATTAAGAAATCCTTCAAGTCTGTGGGTACCTGCATCTGTATCAGTGTGTGTATATCAGAGAATGTTTAATGGGTCTATAATTGAATCTAAGTAGTAAGAGACTTTTAAAAAATATTGCTTAGTGTTTCTATACTAATGGGATAAATGTCATATTTTAACTATTGCTCTGTATCAAATCTATTATGCACAGTATTCAATAATTCCCCAAATCTTGATTTACCCAATTGAAAGTGACCCTGGGCATAAATTCTAAGCAGAGGAAGGCTCTGATTCCTTGATCTTTGGCACTCTTTTGTTGAAACAGAACATGGTGTCTTAAATCAGCAGAATAATTTAGGAATGGTAGATACTGAAACAACTAATTTTTCTTTCCTGTAATCTGCATAGACTTCAAAATGCCTACAAAGCACAAAGTGCCAGTTCATATAATTTGTTGGCAAGGATAAAAAGAAGAAAGGAAATGATTTCCTAAGCGTGTGAATCAGCCCAGCTTTAACAGATATTTTTCTGTCATGTGCAGCCTGAGGGCTTATGCCTATCTGAGCTTTATTTGACAATTACCACTTGCCAGCATAATTAAATGATAATTTATAAATACTGAGAGAGCATTATGGGGAAGAGCAAATAGGTGCTTATCAGGACATTGAATAAACTTGATCTGCCTCACTGGCAATTTTCATCTCTTATCTAGGTTGTTAACTGGTCTCCTTTTTTTTTTCCTCCCTGTTTTGTTTTGTTTAGGTTTGATAGCTGCTAGATTGATTGTATCTACCTGCCTATATTTCTTTTTTTTTTTATATTCTTGGCATTATTTTTTTCTCCTACTGCTTTTGCCATCAATATTTTGTAAAATAGCAAATAGTAAAGTGCATATCATGGGTATGCATGCTAGTGTGAGAATGAAAATAAAATCTGCACAATACATATTTTTTTAGAGTTTTCATGATGTTCCTGATATAAATCTCCTGCTGTTGTTTATTTATTTGTGCATGTGTGAGGACTTTTGAGTAAGAGGAGAGTTCTAATATTGCAGTCAGTGGTGGATGATAGTTGTGGGAAAAGCTTCTCCATGACCCTTCTTAGACAAAAATAATACTAAATAGGCATCACCAAAATTCTGTCAATCTCACGCTGGATACAAAAATAAAAATACCAAGCAAAGATTTCCAAAGGCTGGAGGTCTTTTGTGCCATCAATATTTCATTTTGAGGTCCTTGAGTCATTTTAAGGAGTGGTACCATTTCACAGAGAACTGTGTTGGAATAGGGGTAGAAACACAGATCGGTGCTGGGCAATCTAGATAAGGAAGTGCAAGAAAAATCCTCTATTTGACTGGAAACAAATCAGTTGAATGGCAAAAAATTGAATTTCCACGCCTTTTGAAAAGCATGTACAAGGAAGAGAAGGGGGTGGGGAAAGCAAGACACATTAGTGGGTCACCAGGAGATTGAGTTTTTGAGCCATCATGAAATTAAATAATTTTAGGAAATTCTGATTGGAGTTACAGTCATTTGAGTGAACAGTTAAGCCACCCTTGTACCAGAGAATGAAAAAATAAAGGGCTTCTCTGTTTAAAGTTGTCAATTTCTTAAATTATTCAGCATTTACTGCTTATAAATAGTAATTATTTGCTTTTTCCCCTCCAGAGCTGAAAATTATCTTTCATATTCAAATATTTAAATATACTGTGCTGTAGTTGGGGCACAAAAATTCCTAATGTCAGAACAGATTTTTGTACAAGGAATAATTTGAAAGTGGGGGATTAGTTTCCACCTTTTGAAACACAGTGCTTTCCGTAATCTTCAAACATTATTTAGGATAATGGAAGCCATCATCCTGGTTCTCAAATGTTAGCACTTCCATTAGAATTTGCTGCTACCTCTTATTTTTTTATATTAAAATACAAGGCTTAAAAGGTATTATCTTACTAAAGGAGGGCAATTGTAGAGATGATTTGATTGAATAAAGGAAGAAGCTGTACAGGCCTTTTAAGATCAAGGATGTATTGATGGAAAGCTATCATTAGAGACAATTAATGTTCTCCAAGGGAAGAAATTGATTATGGACAGAGATGGACCCTAAGGAGCAGATATGTCTTAATGCTCCAGGGCCTTAAGGATTATACATTCCATTCACAGCATCTGTATTTTAACCCTTTATGTGGGCTGGATGAGGAGCTAACACTTAAGAAAACTCTCAGAGCTTAATAAGGTGAGCCTGTGTGTTTGGTGCCTGGCTGACACAGGCTATTCCTTTAAGCCCTTTTTTTTTTTTTTTTTTGAAGGTATCATTTTGTCTAATAGTGTCAGACTTCATGTAGATTTGGATCATTTTAGGCTGGACAAACACAGTCCTGGTGTAGAAGGAAACTAGGCATGAAGTAAAAATTTTCAACATTACAGTGCAATGGAAAGTGTATTTTGTGAGCAAGAAGACTTTTTACTGTCTCAGAGTCACTCTTAACAAGATTTCTTTTACTAATTCTTTAAAAATATTTGTTTAAATTTTATTCCAGTATGGACTTGAGTTAGAGTTCTAAGTCTGGATTCAGATACTAAGTATTGCCATTCTGATTGTTAGGAAAAACACTGATAAAGCAGCCCCAGAACTGTTGCTCTGAGTTGCAGAGCCAATTCACAGATGGGCTGTTTCATCATGTTGGTTTTCTTTGGCTTACTTCTCAATGAAGGCAAATATTTGGCATATTTGCTCGCGTTTGTTTTTTAACTGGCTAAAATAGGAATGCCTAGAACTGAGCAGCACAATGTTTTCCCAGCACCTCTGAAAACTCACCAACTGCAGCATATTGCACGGTGCTGTGCCAAAATGATTCCTGCCACATCTTCTCCTTACCAGGCCGGGGGCAGTTGTGCCTCCCTTCCTGGAGCAGGCAGATTCCTGCCTGTGCTGTTCCACACTCCAGCAGAGCCATGGGGAGGGGAGGGTAGCAGTGGTTTGGGTTGTCTTCAATGCTGCAAACTCATTGGCTTCCCTTCAGATTTTTTGGTTTTTTTTGTTATCCTCAAATAAGGAAGTCTAATCTTATCATAAGTTTGAAATTTTGCAGAGAAAGCAAGGAAATGCTTTTTACATCTCAACGTTTCAAATTTGGTTAGGACTAAAATAGCGTGGCAAATACCTACTGCATCATATTTGTAACACAGGCTGAGAAATGGCTTTTTTCTATAGCACTGATTTTTTTATGATATATTTTGGTGTGTAGTACTTTGATCACTCATAAAATAGTATTGCTTGCTTTTAATATACTCCATCACATCTTTTTTGATATGCAGTTAATTGGACTTATTTTTTAGAGAGATTCCTAATTGATTTTATGATATAACTTTATTTCAGTTGACCAAAGTAATTCTGGCATATTGTACTGGCCATTTATATTTAAAAAATGACTTGATAAATTTTACTGAAGCACACCTTTTTTCCCCTGAAAATATATGAGTAGTTTGTTAATGTGCTGCCCTGAGGAGCAGTGTATAGGTTTCAATGAATAATGGTGTGATGCCTTAAACAGCCAAAAATAATGATACTATAATTAATAGGGAAAGTGCTACTTTTATTCAGATAAATAGGTGAGTCCTATTGTATGGCAGAATGTACAGGAACCACTTCCTTGGAGACCAAAAATAACATGCTTGGCAGGACTAAGGAGATTAAAATAAGAGACAGAAATAAACAAAAAGAGAGGTCAGAAACACAAGTGAGGAGACCCAGGGGGGAAAGGGTGATTCCAGAGAGAATCAATGCTTATCCTGCATGTTGATATTTTCAAAAATTGTTTAATATCATATTTAAAGGACTACTATTTGGAAGATAGAATCCTTTCTCTCCCCCTTCCACCCCCATGCTTTTCTTTCTATGCATCATTAGGGAAATACCCAAATCACGAGACAAAATGAGGGTGTAAGTGAATGTTAAATACATTGGGCAGAATCCGCTTTCTCCTGTTTTGCTTTACTTTTTTTTTCCCAAGCTGTGAGCACTCTTTAATTACAAGGTTAAAAAAAATCCCACACATTTAAGACTGGTAACATATGTTGTTGTCAGCATGCATTTAGCACCTGCAGAAATGAACATGGGAAATGTGACAGCCCATAGGTAGAACACCCACTGCGCTGGCTGGGGGAACTGTCAACAAATCTTACTTTGTTAATTTTTTCTTATTTTCAAAAAATCCAAGGAAAAAAGCTTAATAGCACAGGTGTTCTGAGCACCATAGGAGGATGTAATGGGGAAGAGGCAGTAACCCTTTTCAATGCAAGCCTTTGCCCACACTAATACGACTGAAAAACAATGCCTTTTTTATTACAAATTAAAATCACAAGACCAAATCCTATGATCATTTATTAGTAAATTTTTCAGGAGCGTTGCCACTTATATTGGCCCTGCTTATATTCCTGTTTCCTTCTGCGTATCTTTCCTCTTTTAAACCCCTTTTTCCTCTTTGTTTCTATTTCTCGTTTTAATCTTCTTGCACAATCCAAGCACATTATCGAGATTACCCAGTGAGGAGGCAGGCACTGGGGTGAGGCTTTGTGGGATCAGGTCCCTGGTGATTATGATCCTATTGCTTCTCCAGAGAAGTGCAGCTCCTGCAATGGACACGGATGTTTCTCCTGTGTGGATTTGCCAGCAGGTGTTGCTGTGTTACTTGTCACCCACCCTGCTCAGTTGGTGAAAGCTCATTCTCCCAAGCTATGATACCAGCTGTCCTGTAACCTCCTGGATTATTCTTCTAAAAAACTCCCCAGATATAAACTATAGATGCACCATGTGCTGAAGAAAAAAATGTAGGCTTGTTTGAACTTTAATTTTTAATTTATCCACAGAACAGCAATATCTTATTCAGGCTAAAATTGAACATGGTTGTACTGGAGGGGAAGAAATAAAAAGAATTGTTGAAATAATGTTGGACAGTTTTAATGATATTTCTGCAGATAATTGGTTTTATATGTATTGCAGTAATGTCCAGAGGTTCTGGTCCCTCCACTGATTTGATGCCCTTTCTATCAGATATCTATATCTGGGTAGGGAACGAGGATCTCCAGTCCAAATGCTTGCAGTTAATGCAATCTTGCACCAAGTAAAATGGACACATGCTTTCTTAGAAGTACTGAGGTGAAATTGATGGTATCAAAAAATTCTCTTTGACAATATCTTCAATTGCACAATTCCTGTGCAAACAGCTGTGTAACCTGTGGGATCTACCTAAGCTTTGTGTCAGTGGGACCATCTGTCCAAACAGCACAGCTTGTTCAGCCTTCCTGCCTGGTCTCTGCCTGGACTGCCAAAAAGGAATTCACTTGTGTGCACTGGTCATTTTTGGTGGATATTTGTCCACTAGGTTGAGACTGAGAACATCAATTTAGATTGTTGAGCTATCAGTGTAATTTCTTAGTTTTTAGTTCAAGTGTTTGGTCAGTTAGCATTTAAAAACAAAGCAAACAGACTGTACTGTTTCTGGGACTCTGCATAGGGGTTTTCTGCCGGTATCTGTTTTGATAATTGGTTTTGACTTACTAAAATGCTTTGTACTCATGTTGGTGCAGACATGGGAAAATATATATAGTTACTATCTATAGTTAGCTAGAGGCAAAGAGAAACCTTTTCCTCCTTTGTGTAGGAGGTGGAGTGCAGGTGTTTCCTGGATCTGGTGCTTTTCAAGATAGCCAAGGGTTTTCCTGTCCCCTTCACAGTGTTTTCCCTAGACTTTGGTGCTAATGGATATCTGAGTCCTACTGACTCTTGGGACACAGTCTGGTACTTGGTGTGCTTCTGAAGGATCATGGAAGCAGATGGAGTCTCCTCAAGGTCTCACATGAAAGAAGCTCTGAGCTGTGTCACAGGGCTGTGTCACAGGGCTGTGTGGTGCCCGGACCGAGCTTGTACCTGGCATGAGGAAGGTGATGAAGGTGATGCTGTGACCTCCAGGATGGAAGCTGAGATGCCAGCAGCTGATGGGAATGTGCTGTCCCTGACACAAACCCAGCTGGACAGGAATGAGGAAGCCTCTTGGTGTTTAATTTGATCAGTTGTCCAAGTGTTCTGTGCAAGCTCTAGGTGAGGGAGAGAAGTGAAATTTTGTCAGCTTTTCTCTTTCTTAGACCAATTCTTCATCTTTAATTCCAAGTGCATATCCTTCTTAAAGAAGTTAATTGCTTTGGAGAACGACCTCCAGTCAGAGAGATAAATTGGACTTTTTTTTTCTTCCTGTGTTACCAGTATATATTGTAGTGTAATGTACCAAATTCAGGACAAAAGAGCAACTTTGGCAACTCTGATGCTCCAGAGTTCTTCTAGAAGAAAAGTAGAGACTTAAAACTTTGAATTAAACTTACAGTGCTGAAGAAAACACTGCAGTAGTGAATCCCTAAAAGCTGTGTGTTGGCTATTGGTGTTGAGCTAAGTTAATATTTTGAGTAATACAAAGCTAATGTACAAGGCATTACTTTAAAGAGAAACTCGAGCAAGTTTATAGAAGCTTTTTGCTGTGGTGTTAACTGTGACTCCAGTCTGACTCATACCTATTCAGGAAGTGCAGAAAACGTTACTAATGAATATGGAATACATAAGGTCATATTTCATATATTCAAAATAGTCTGTGAGTGCACAGAGTGTTTTGCTACCATGGAAGTAGACAGGATGGCTGAAGCTACGCCAGGGACAGCAGCACTCCCCAAGCCAGAGGTGTGACAGCTTCAGCTCTATAAAAAAGGAAAATACATTTAGCAGTCTACCACAAGCAATGGAAAACCTAACAAACTAAAACCTGTCACTGCCCTGGGGAGCAGCTGTGGGGTGTGGAGCTGCAGCACAGAGGAGCCAGGGGCTGTGTTTGGGGGAGGCTGGTGCGCCCTCGCCCCGCCAAAGGCGCGTTTGGCACCTGGGAGCCGAGGTCAGGCAGAGCTTGCTGGGCTCCCAGAGGGGCTATCAGTGTAACGAGGATCTGTTTGCAGTAATCGGTGGCAGCGTTGACAGAATGTTCCCAACCATCTGCTCGAGGGGATGGCGTTAACTCTATCAAATCGTCGTGTTTTAAGAACGCTGATCTCCGCACCCAGGAGGATTGGTGACAGGGAGTTCTTGCCAGGCCTGCATTAGGCTGCCTTCATCTCATCACCAAATACACTAATGCCCCCTAGACAAGATGCTAAATATCTGTGAAATTAGAGAAGCAGAATTATGGAATGGAGGAATAAAACACAGAAATTTTCCTTCTTTCCTACTTTCTGTTGCTGGTTTTTTTTTTTAGCTAAAATATGGATGTTTTCTTCATCACACAAACGTAATTTTGAAAAAATTGATCATCATTCACTACAGAGACAAAAAGAACGCTGTGTTTGACTTCTCCTGATAAAGTGACTGAAATATATATACAGGCCTTTTAGTAACCCTGTTGCATCTCTGAGCTTGGTTACTGGGTTTGGGAAAACAGTCACATTTTTAGCAAATGCTGAGCTGGTTAGCAGCTTTACACAGAATATGCTAATAGTTTTAACAGCACGTTAAAGAAGAGATGATATTTTGCCCTTAATGTTAAGGGCACAGAACATTACCTTGAAAATGAAAGAAATGAATCAGTGCAAGGTTTCAGGAGATATGCAAAGTATTTTAATAATTATAGAGAAGGGATCTTGCATACAGGGTTACTCCCAAGGATTAGGGTTAGACTAGTGATACTAACGTGCCTTGACTTCTAGTGTTGCCAGTGAGGAGGGGGTGAGAGGCTCCTCCAGGACATCTCTAGAAAAGCACAACTTCCTTTGCCCGCAGCAAGTGTGTGTAGGAGATCAGCATTTGTGAATATCTTCCTCCTCTTCTGCATGTGAGTCATGCCCCTGACATCTCTTGAAGTATTCCTGTGATCTTTGTAGTATTGGGAGGCACAGACTGTGTTTGTTTTACATGGCAAGCATGGGGAGCGGGCACAGGGCAGGAGCTGTCCCCAGCTCCTGCTGGGGAGCAAACCTTGCACTTCAAAATGGACTCATGGCAGGTCAGAGGCCATTTGGGATACTGGAGGTGCCTCTGTGCAAACACACAATGAGTAACAAACTGCCCAGCAGCTGAGAGGGGAGCAGCACAGACAGCTGAGGTTACCCAGGTATGTAACTTATTTCTGAACATGCTGGGTCAGAATATGGTCCTGCCCCACAGTCCAGCATGGTGTGCCCACTGGCACTTGGCAGCATATAGGTAGAGAATGTATGACATAGGTGAGGTACATGTGACTTTTTCCATGATATTCACCTGGAGTGACAAGGGGTTCAGGCACTGTATCCAGGCTGTTGTGTATCATAGCAAACGCCTCTCAGGATTGCATGAAGTCACTTTTCCCTTTTGAAAATAAGATCTTATTTGAGATCAGTTGTACGATTTGATTAGTTAAACTGATAACACACATTCTTTATGTGTTCACAAGCTGCTGCTTGATATTTTCATAAAAAGCACATTTGCTTTTTTGCATTGTGAGAAACAGTGACTAATAGAACCCTCCTCCCCAGGATTTATGACCATACTGATCTCAGTGAGGCCAAGATGTTCCAGACAGAAGCTGCTTTGTATGTTGGTTGATCTGTGCTGCTCTTCTCCACCCTGTGTAGGGTGGTCAAGATGTGGGTGCATATCAGCTTCATGTGGTAGCAGAATTATATTCTTTCATGCTCATTTGCTAGTGATCACTAAGACTATTTGCCTTTTTACTGATAGTGAGCTCTGAATTGAAAACCAGAGTACAATTCAGTAATTTCATGTTTCAGATTCTTTGGACCTCTTGGTTGAACTGTGTCATTCTAGAAACTTGCTACACTTCACTTTAGCAGTTTCTTCAAAAATTCTTTCTTCCAACAGTGTTTCTGACTTTAAGCAGGAAAGCAGCTAGTACTGGGGCTGGTATTGGCTTAACAGACATGGCTTCCAGAGGCAGTAGTTTCTTATTTTTATAGGTTCTGATTACTGGAAAACAGTGTTCTCATTTTGGTGTGGTTTTTTTTTTTTTTTTTTTTTTTTAATGAGAATGCAACAGTTTCATTCATAGATTTCTCCACTAGTGATAAAATTAGAAATTTGAAATGGCTACTGATTTAAGTTCTGAAAGTATTTTGGATAATTTAAAAACTTTTTAAGCTTCATTTCCTTTAATTTTCTAAGATTTTGCCCTAAGTTGTAGCTCTATGGCAGCTGCAGAATTCCGGGTTTGAAGGTGAACAGCCCAAGCACCAGTAAATGTCCAAATTCATGTAGTGATAATGTGAGGGAGAAGATTCAATTTGTTTCAAGTGCTCATTGAGTGCCACAATGCCTTTATAGTTATTTGGCATCTTGAAGCTATTTTAGCAACACTGAGCACTGTGGGATATTTCAGAGTACCACACACACACACAAAAAAGAGAGCAATATGCAAAATTAGTAAATAACTAAAATTTCCTCCTTGGCCCCACTGAAGGTAAATTTGGATTCCTTTGGGGTTTAAGTCTCTGAGACTTGTCAGTTCCATTTGTTATCATGACCTGGTATAGATCTAAGAAAATAATGGTGTTCTTTTTTTCCCATTTTTGTGAGAATGGTTAATCTAAAGCGTTCTATCATTACTGGAGGACGTGGGGTGTATGTAACAGTTCCTTCATCTTCTTAGAGACAAGGTAGGAGAGGTGCTGACACCTAGAAAAAAAAAATAGGTGAACTTGTGGGTTGTACTATCTGAATTCAGTGATACTGATGTGCTAAACATCTCTTGTGGGGTGCAAATTGTCATTCCAGCATGTTGCGATCAAGTACGTCAGAATAAGACTTGTTATTATCTTTGAACATGTTTTTTTCTCCTGATCTGAAAAAAAAAACCAATAGTGACAAGTTTGAAATTCAATGTCATTTATTTTGTTGGGTTTTTTTTATTTGGGAGAAGACATTAAAAGGGAGGGAGATTTGTGTGTTTTAGTGAGGGAAGTGCTTGAGGGCTTTTGCTTGTCCCTTTAGTGCATCTCATCTCCCGCCCTTGGAGCTCATCTTTCAGCTGCTTCAATGAGCACACACATTGTATTTCATCTCCTGTGACTGCTTCACTGAGTTCCCTCAGTGTCCCTCTTGTGTTCATCTTCCATCCTGCTCTGCCCACCCCTTCAGCTCACTAATGTACAGAGGAAGGGATCCTCACAGCTATGAATGACACTTCTTCAGTGAAATATTTAATATTTGCATTGTTAATTATTATTTCACTTTGCTTTTATATTAAAGGTAAATGTAGGTGTTTTCCTACTGTCCAGTTGAGCACCCTACCCATTCAACTTAAATTTCAGTCTCTCCTAACCTCTGTGAGAAAATTAGGAAAACTTAAAATTAGAAGTTGGACTGGAGGCTATCTTTTTAGATTTTGCTATCTTTTAAAAAAAAATTAAATGGAAATACATACAATGAAAACAGCAATTACATGCACAGCATGTCAAGTAACAACTATTTTGGATGTAGAGAATTGAGACAGTACTTGGAAGATTTCTGGTAGTAAATGGTGTTCTGAAATTTAAGTAATCATCTTTTGCTCTTTTGTTTTACTATACTAAACATTGTCTGGTATAGTAAAATGCATGCCAGTTAACAGTTCTGATTACATATCTGCTCTGACTTTATTTCTGTGCTTTTCAGGTTAACAAATAAATTTTCCTTGCCCAATTCCTTGGAAAAATATGGAATTTATTTATTTTTTTTTTTAATTAGATGTTTAGAAGATAACTCAATAGATGTTCGCACTGAAAACTTCTATGTGGAGGGAACAAGGACAAACTGACCATGAAAATCACATTTTTCAAATTTTAGACATGGGAAACAGAATACAAGCTTCTCTATGAAAATTGTGTTGTAGTAGAGTAAGAAGTCATTAAAACATGAAAGGGATTGATCACTTGGCTTTTTTTTATTATTATAAAAATGTAGTGTTTTTTATCTGACTAAAGTAAGTTTGAAGAAGTTACTCACTAAAGTAATGCATTAAAAATACTGTCTTAGTTACCTTATAAATTACATATACTTTGTATTTTAATTATGTGAAATGTTAAACTTGAGGCCCTTTTTGCTTTGTCATCTTAATTTCTATAGTTTGTCAAACTTGTAGTGAAAATATGCAAATAATTTTACTTTGAAGACGTCCTGCTTTTGTATCCCATTCCATTTGAGATTTCTAAATTCTCATTTGTTTTAGAATGCTGTTTGTGAAAAGAATTCCACAAATCCAAAATTCCATTCTAGATTTTAGGGCCTTAAGTTAGACCTTAAATACTCTCCAGATTAACCAAGGTAAATGTTGATGTCCCTTGTGAAATGTGTTGAATTTAGTTCTGATTCTGTTGATAATTGGATATTGGGCAAAACCGTGGTGGGAACAGAGAACCAAAATAATTAATAGCACAAGTCCCTCAGGGTTTGTGTAAAATTGGTCACAATAAAAATTGTCATTCTTTCAAAGTATGTTAAAGTTTTAAGTACTCTAGAACT
The DNA here is from genome assembly GCF_036417665.1 of Passer domesticus. Classification (NCBI taxonomy): domain Eukaryota; kingdom Metazoa; phylum Chordata; class Aves; order Passeriformes; family Passeridae; genus Passer; species Passer domesticus. Next base: position 7,152,683 of record NC_087484.1, read on the forward strand.
ATTGTGTGGTGGCTTCCTATTGTAAGTTGTTTTTTAGGACTTATTTATATTTTTAGTGCATGGAGACCTGTATCTTCCTGGGAGGATTTTTCGATAGGATTTTTCTTTGAATTAGTTGCAATGATGATTTTGAGAAGCAGATTATTTATAGAGCCAACACATCGACACACTATCAACCATTTAAAAAAAAAGACTAATAAGGTTAATTGTCATATGAACCCTCCTCTGTAGTCTGAAATCTGTAGGCTTTGATTGTTTCTCTGGGGGAAACTCTGCCCAGATGGCATTTTCCTCAAGGCCCTGACCCACAAGAGGCCTGTGGAGATGGAGAACAAGGTGCATCTCCACAGACTAATTAATTTACTATTATAGCACCTGTTCCAGAATAGATAGGGCTGGAAAGGAAAACAGTCCCTGGGCACAGTGGTAGGCTCACTGGTAAATGGATTTGAGCTGATTATATTAAGCTGATGCTTTGATCATCTAAAGGCGTTAAAATGGAAATATGTTTTTGCTGGCTGTTGGCCTCCATGTGAGTGCAGTTCGTATTATAAGTGAGCAGTAAGGGAAGAGCAGGTTTGGACTCAATCAAATATCTTTTTGAAAGAGCACTTCCCTACCTTTCAAATTCAGGAATATTAACACACAGAAGCATTGTGAGCATTTCCTTAGATATTTCAGTATTTGTTCATATTCCAAGTCATCAGTATGAAAGCCTAGAAGCCCACCCATTTTCTGTCATCCATAGGGTGTCAGTACATATTCTTACCCCTGATTAAAACATGTTTGGGATCTTCAAGGAGTTGAATTATATTTGTGGGAAATAGGAGTAACGTCTTCAATAAAATCTTGGCAAACTGTGCAATTGAATTTTGATCAAATGGTAACAGGCAATGGCAAATCCTTGTGTAAACATTTCTGGGTAGTAAGTGGATTTACAATGTGTTAATCTGTACTCACTTTCACTTTATTGCCATTTGGATTCCCAGAAGGATTAGCTGTAATTTTATTGGCCCTATGAGGCTATATTGCCATTCGCCTTTTCAAATCAACTCAGTGATTTTTTTCATTTTATTTATTTAACAAGCATGGATCCTATAAGCTGTAGGGTAAAATTAATTGACCCTTGCCATTATAAGGTTAAAAGTGTGTGTAATTAAGGTTCTGTTAAATAATACATTCTTTAAACCAGCAGCAGATTTGTAACAAGCTACATCAAAACTAAGTATCATCTATAGTAAGAATGCACAAGGCAAAAGCCCTTCCAAATTACAGAAATATTTCCAAATGCACACATTATTTTTAAAAACAAAATTATTGTATAATCAGTAAATTTATCTATGTTATCATAAAAATTATAGCATTTTCAAGATAAGGAGCAGTACATAAACAGGATTCTAGATTCTTGTGGGATTTTTTTTACAGCAATATGGCATTCCAATCCCTCATGGAGCAATAAAATTCAGCAACTTTTGGTGCGTAGCTTCTTTATGAAAAGTTGTCTCCTCAGACAGTTGGCATTGTTTGTTACAAATAGCAGAAAGAAAGTGGAGAATCATAACACAGGAAATTGATTTAGAATGAAGGATAGTTTACAGTGAGATTTTTCTCAAGCAAGATTAAAGCTATTTCCCATATGGTTTCATTTTGCAATACATTTTTGCCCCTTTGAGCATCAAGGTACAGCAAGCGAGAAAAATATAGTAACTTCAAATAGGAATGTCAAAATGCCTAATTGCTCTGCAAAGAAAGCATTAAATTTGTTAAATTTAAAGATTGATTTCAGAGTTAAAAGAGCTCCCAAAGATCAACAAAAGACAAAATTGCTTCCCTTACCTGTTGCTGTGATTGACTCTCTACAGATGGAACCCTAGCAGATACATGGATTGTAAATTCATCGCTTTTAACTAACCTAAAACCTCCCTAAAACCTTGTTCCATTCTTTTTTCCTTCCCTCTTTCCTCAATTTATAAATCTTCTTTTAAAATATATTGCATTTCCTCAGAAAAAGAGTAATGTCTCTTCTCCATCTGTTTCATCAGATACTCTAAAAAGTGGGAGGTTGACCCATACTTACTTTCTCTTTGCAGAAGGCTTCCAAGCCCCATTCCACTGCAGTTTTTGGCATGTGGTTTCTGCTGTTGGCTGTTGCCTCATTTTTCTTTTTGCTGATCAGCAGAGTCTTCTGAGCAGCTCCTCAATGGGCAGAGGAACAGGAATGTCCCTGTCAGTGTGAAACATTTGTACTACTCTTTTGGGCTCCTAAAAATAGCAGGTGATTAAGCAGATTTTTAAAGCCCAGAAGCAGGCTCTTGAGATCATCAATCATCCAAAGAAACATGGAGGTTTTATCAGATACATGAAGCTTGGAACAAGCCACTTGAGAGACTGCCAGAACATTAAACCAGGGAAAACTAGAAATAGGCATGAACTCCAGGCTAGAGGCTTTCCTCTATTTGATGAAAATTATTCACAGAAAAATTGAAGTTTCTCTTTGCACAAAGAGAAGGATTTTTTTTAACTTGAAGTCTGCATAGCTACAAGTATACCTAGAAAAAACAGTTTAGGAAAGGAAAAAGAAAATTAAGAGAATGCCTAAGGCAGAAATGACTGTAAAAGGCTTGGCAAATAAAGAAACATCTGGTGAATACAAGGCATCTGTTTGTAGGCTGGGTTTTTCCAAGCCACTTATTAACTGCTATAGTTGTGAAATCTGCAGGTATTAGGTTGTTAGTGCTCTTTTTTTCTTTTTTAAATTCTGCTTCTGCAATTTGATTAAAACAAGTGACAAGTGACTGAGAGCAGAACACTTGTTATGAAGATTTCCAGTGGATTGTTCTAAAGGTGCTGAAGCAAAATGTCAGTTAAATTTACTCACAACTTTCTGTGATGTTCACAGCTTTTGGTTCCATTATGTATGAAGCAAGAAAGTACTTTCAAAACCATCCAATAATATTCGTAAATAGCATTTTTCTTTTCATATGGTGTGATTCAGGCTTAGTGCAGATGAAGCAATTTTTCTGAAAATGGTGAGGAGCTAGGAAGCTGGGCAGGTGGAAGATATTCATCTATCAGGATTTTTTAAAGAAACCTGGCTGTTGTTTTAGTTATGTGTTCACTGAGCAGGAATAATGCAGAGGAACAGCATTTGTAGCCACTGCATCTCTCCACCAGTAAACTTAGTGCCTGTTTGTTTGTTTGTTTATTAAAGTGGGTGACTCTCAGTCATGTCAGCCATAAGCAGGGATGGGAATATTTTAACTTTCAAATTGATCAATATAAGGCTTGGTTATTTTCTGAAGAGTATGAGGTCAAGCTTTTTTAAATCACAATATTTAAAATTACAGTGGTTATTTCAGATTGATATTTGGAAGGTTGTTTGCAGTTTCCTATTAAGATAAATGTACTGATTAGACATATCTGTCTGCAGCAATGCAGGAAAACCAACCAGACTGTCCTGAGGAGCAGGTGAATATGGGAGAAGTTTCACACTCCCATTTACACTGGTGGCACAGAAAGCAAGATGCATTTTCTGGGTGTAGGTGCACACAGATGGAGCACTTGTGAAATTCTACCACTAATAAGTTCAGTTGTTAGCAGGAATAAATTGTGGGCATCTCTCCAGTTCTTCTTAACAAGAATTGTCTAAAAGTTCATTTCATACCCTGAAATAGAGAGAACCAAGACAGTTGAGTTTTGTACAGTTCTATTAATCTTATGGTGAAACATAAAATATCTTCTGAGGAGCTGATGAGCTATGGGAATTACATTAATCTCCTGAACTGGAGCTGTAGAGGCTTAGGAAGCTTAAATCAAGGGCATCCAAATTTTGCCCAACTGAGGGCTGTGTTGGCATCTTGTCTCGAGCTTGAGGGTTGAATCTCATTGATTATTGCCGAGCTCCTCTTTAACACAGAGCTGCAGCTCATGCAGATAAGCTCAAAATTGGAGAGTAAAACATTCCTGGTACCTGCACTAGCGTGTGGGGAGAGGGGTGGGTTACATTATAATAATTATGAATGCAATGGAAAGCATTGATTTTCTTTGTTTCACACCTCAGTAGTGTTCTTGTTCACTGATTTCAGGACAAGCTAGTTTGAAATGCAAAATTCAAACTTTTTTCTTTCTGTTTAATGTCAACAACAGTAATAGTCTTCGCATACAAAAATGAGGCGATCTAACCTAACCTGTGTCTATCATTTCACTTACTGAGTCCACGTCAAATTGTGAAGATCTGGTTCCTTGTGGTCAACTCTGACAGTGCATAAAGTATCATATAACAAGTAACCAATAACAAATTAACAGAAAAAATTGCTTTAGTTTTAGGCATTGAATGCAGTAAGTTTCTTTTTTTTCCCTTCTTGGTGGCCACCTGTAACAGAAATATACAAGCTCATCTTGCAGTTGCAGGATACTGGTGCTGGTATTGAACTTTGCTCCAGAACTTCTGTATTGAACCTGAAAGTTCGCAAAGAAATGTTAATTTAAACAGAAGTGTAATGTTCTTTTCATGAGAAGGTTTTCCTGCTGTTCCACATTCATCTACTGAGGGCTGTAAAGCTACCCTTTGTACAGTGTCCAAAGTGTTCCATATTCAAATCAGCTAGAGTAGCAGATTCAGACTCTAGGACAGCAGGAAGAGGATTTTTGTTTCCCATTTCTTATATCATTATCTCTATCATAAATTATTAAAAAAACTTGCCAAGGTTAGGGGTGATTTTCTGTCTATAAAACTTTTAGAGTTTCTGGTAATTTGGTTGGTTTCATGCACACATTTCACTTGTGGTGCCAGTGCACACTATGTCTCAGATTACACCTGTTGAACACATTGGTAAATAATTTTGATTTATTTAGAGCAACAATTCAGATTTTCAGGGTTCCAGGAACAATTAGATTGCAGATAATTGCAAAGCATAGTCTGGTCAAATATTAAAGCATGGGTATATGGGTGTTTGATGAATTTATCACTCTGCCTCTTGAATTTGTTATTGGTTGTTTTCAGTGATAAACCTGAAGTGTTTTATGTGAAATGAAAAAATATATTTACAATAAATATACTACTGAGGCTTAGAATCCAAATAGATGGGTATTCATTGAAGTGTTCCCATGGACAATAACTTTATTTCTACAAGATTTTCCTCTTTCTTTTAGGTAGGTGTAAAGACAAGGAGGTGCATATCAAACAGCCATGTAAGATAAAGGGATGATTTGAACGGAGGGGTTGGAAAACATGGATTTTATTTCAAATAGAAGAAAGTAGCTTTATGTGCTGCAGGTGGATTGCAGAAGGGTTCCCTCTTCTGAAGCCCATCTGGGAAGTTAGTTTAGCTCTATTGATGTTTGAGACTCTTTCTTTCATCACAACCACATGCCAAGACAATAAGTAATTGAACTGCGTGTTTTGCCTTTTTAAAAAGGTGTAATCTCCTTCTGAAGTGTAGAGAGATGTTTTGCAGGATTTTTCTCATTTATCTCTCACTGCACCATGCAGGCGGGGTTTGGAGCCTAGGCTGCAGAATCTCTTTACCATCTCTTTGATGAACACCTGCTTCTGATGTACAAATGTGTATCTGCTGAGATGCAAAATTGAAATAATTTTAACAGTATAAGAATAATTAGGAATCTCTTTTAAAGGTCCACCTGTTCAAAATACTGGTTTGTTTATTTCTACATTGCATAACGTAGGCAGAAGTTTAGCAATTATGATTTCATAGGCATTGTTTTTCTGTATTTTAACCTAAAAATGAAATTATTTGTAATTACAAAGAAATCACAAGTTAGATTCCAATTTGTATATTCTCTGAAAGCTATTAAAAGAATAAATACTGTCTTTTACAACGAGATGTCCTTTCTATTTTTCAAACTTTAGAAGGCAAAAACAGATAAAGTGTCACTTTTTTTCACTTTTTTTGTGTATAGCCATTTATTTTACAGCAAGCATCTCTTTCACAAATATTCCTCATAAAATAAGTAGATAGTATAGAGTTTTGGAATTATTTGATGCTATGCATGGTCTACCTTAAAAACAGAAAGAAACAGATTTTAAATATGGATCATTAATTAATTGACCTATTGCTTAAAATGTAAATAATTGTATTTTGATAATAAATAGATCAAAATTTCTAATAATTTGCTTCTAATTTACTGTACTGCTAATTAAAGAAAAATTGAACAAGTCTTAAAAACTTAAATTTCAAATTTTAAAATTATTCATAAATAAATGTAAAAATACACCCCTTAGTTCTTGACTTAGGTCACCTTATTACAGACTTGTATCCCTGTGTCAGTGGGAGACATTTTAAAGTCTGGTTAAAGACAGTTGTGAGTGATTTATTTGCATCAAGATGGAGTCAGTATTTACAATTACAATGTAGTTTTTAAAGTCCGTTACCTGTTTAAATGCCTTAATTTGTTTTCTAAGTGAGAACTGAAGTATATCCAAAGTAGAGAAGCAACAATTTTTCACTAAATAATACTTCTTTTAAAATACACTAAGTAAACAAAGTGTGATAAATGTAAGGAAGAGGGCAAATCTCAAATATTTAGGCCACTGGTGCTGGTTCTAATTCATTGAGGTTATTGGAGAGTAACATTCACAGACAAGTAGGACTAGCTGTTGACTCAAATTCCATAACTTTCATATTTTAGTGAAATTATCTGACTCAGCTGAGGAGATTTCCCACTAATTTCTACTAGTATCTCAAATCCTTTCACAGCTATTGATCTCATGTAACCCTTTACAGAAGGTTATTCCTTTCTTTAGCAGAACAATGGAATAAAACTCACTCATAACTCTAATGAACCCAGTAAATGATAGTCAAGAATTCAGGGTTTGCAAGTTGCTTTTGTAGCACCTTGCCTTCGTCTTGCTTCAAGCTTGCAAAATTTTGACTATTTAAGAAATATTGCTCAACTGGTTTCTGCTCACAGCTAAAATGTTTTATGGTTTATTTGAAAGTTGAAATAAAAATATTTGTGGACGTTTTGTAGAGGAAGGAAATAGACACAAAATAGTTTTTTATTTTCTCCATATCAAGGACCAATATACAATACCAAGAATTTATTTTGTTTCAATTATAAAAGAGGAGCCTGAAGCACAGGCACAATCACTTGTGAATTTGACTTAACTCAGGGAAATAAAATTTTTCCTTATTTAAGACACAAAGATTAGTAGGTTTTGTGTTCTAAGATTTTTGTAGAGCCTTATTAAGGACTTTGAAATTTAAAACAAAATTCTCCTTATGTGGAGCACTAAACAGTTTCTTATTTTGACACATTTTTCGTCCATGTGTCCTTCATTTTCATCACTAATTTTTTTCTTTAAAATTTCTGGTTATGAAAAGTTATTTATGTCAAATTAATGAACCATAGTTAAACTGACTGCACTCTGAGTCACACCTGGCACATCTGTCACTCAGTGCCACAGCGAGCTGGGAGCTCCAGGGCCAGAGTGAACACGTGCCAATGGCAAAGGCTACCAGACACTGGGTGGACATGGAGGCTGGAACAGGACCTTTGGTGATGGAAAGAAAATTTATTGTCTCCACTGCCATACCTTGAAGATCTTCTAGCTGTTTGCTGTGCCACAAGAGCATTAAAATAAGAAATATAGTACAGGCATTGCCCTGAAAGCAGAAGTACCAAACTGAGAGAGATAAGTTAAAATTGAAAAAAAGGGCAGCAGTTTCAGTGAAACTTAGATATTTTTGGATTGATTTATTATTTATTAGTATTTATTACTTAATTATTTACTTTCTAATTTATCTATTTCACTTAGGTATTTGCTCATTAAAAATATTGAAGTATTTTAAAAATTCATATTTTTTTTACTTGAAATTTTTGCATTATCTCAAATTTGATTGAACACAGTTTAAGAATTTCAAATTTAAAGCAAAATGTATACTATTCAATCAAATATTAACATTTAATTTTTCATAATAATGTAAAAACAGTGAAAAAAAGAAATCTGGAAAATAAGTTATTCATCTAGCTCATGAAATGAGTATTGAAGAGAGGATGAAAATTATTGAACTGCTGAAAACAAATTTGGATACAATTATAGAGTTCTGCGGAAACATGGAGAAAAGATAATTTTTTTTAAAATATGTCTGTATTCCTTGGTTCATGGTATTCTACATGTTTTAAGCTTTGATTTTAGAGAGAATTTGTGGGTTTTTCCCTGTGGCAGTGATACAGATGTCACAGTGCAGACAGACACCCTGTCATGTTGAATTTAGTCTTGCGGAAAGGTGTCCCCAGACAAACAATAACAGCAGCAGAAGTGGGACTGCCATGTTCCTACATCACCTCCTCCACAATGAGCACTTCACAGTCTACTTGCAGCCATTTACAGTCAAACCTAATTAAACACAAGCACGTTTTTCTTCCTGCTAAAAGCAAACAACCCATGTATAATGGTTATATTGTTAACTTTAATAAAAAGCTACAAACTGTGAAGGATGAGATTCCAACAGCAAGGTTAAGTCAGTGATGTATGTACACAGAGTTTTGGATTCAGTGTGTTGTTTAACAGTTCAGTTAGAAAATAGGAAAAAATGTTTGCTTTCTTGTTGTTTTGCCTTTTTTTTTTTTTTCACCTTTCTCCATAATTTTTCTGTTTTTATACTCAGGTGATGCAATGAATGATATGTTCTTACCTTAGAAAACCCAACCTACTAGTTAAAACTGAGTATATGTGTGTACCATAGCATGTGTGAGTGTAAAGAATTTAGTGGGAAGAAATTCATTGAACATTAAAACATATTTAAACATTGACTTCTTTTTTTTCTGAACATATGAAGAAAAATTTTAGAAAACTTGGAAGTGATGCATAACTTCAAAAAACGGTTGGGGGATAGGAGGGGAGTCTTAAATACTTGCAATTTAAAAATTTGTATGGTAAGGACAAGATAAAAACACGAAGAAAACTTGATCATTAATACTGAGGAGACTTTGACTTGGTGCTTATCAATCATTTGTTACTTGCATGAGGCTGCATGAAATAAATACCTGGGTGAAGATGAGGTTTTAACTGAACACGAGTCTCACTCACCAGGGTTAAAATGCCAAGTGAACATTGCCTGGTTGTTTTTAGGGCCTTCCCTTCCATAACATGTTCTGTACTTTCTCTCCACTAAGTTCTGCTCATTAAGTAGCATCATTTATTCTGTTGGGTGTTCAGTCTAGAATGGATTTTTCTTCCTTCTGTTTTTTTTCCAGATGGCTGAAAAGCAACTCATATATTGATGCATGGAGAGATGCCGGTTTAGGGTTGTTTTAGGAGTAGGAGTATCTCTCTTTGCTGTGGTTCTATGTGAAGAATTTCCCACAATACTTTTCTCATGAGAGATTTATGAAATTCATTAAAATAAGCAAGTATTTACATCTAACTGAAACATTTCCTTTCTTATTCTAGACCACTTTCAGTTTGGAACAGGGATTGACTAGTGAAAGCAATTTTCCATTTAAGTGAGCCTTTATATGTATTTTGCTGTACACAATATCCCCTTTATTTTTTTACATGAAAGCCATGGAAATTCACTTTTTTTTAACCTTTTTAACCCTTTGAATAGCATCACCATCCCATTTTGTTTCTGGTTCAAACATATAGCAGAATGTGCCAGCCCCCAATCACTTGTGTTATTCCAAGTGTACAAGTTAGTGATTCCTCTAAACAGCAGAATGACTGCCTATATTTCTGTCTTCCTTTTCTCTAACCCTGCCACCCTGATTGTCTCATCATCACACACACACCTATAAAATAGACACTAATTTACCAAACCAGGTAATCTTCTCTTTCTAACGCATGAGAAAAATGCAAGTCCCAGCTTCACTAACACATTCTGTTAGGCTGTAGTCTTGCTAAATAGATGTTTTTGGGACAGTGGTGAGGAGTGTCAGGGTGATCAGAAAACTCACAATGGCTACTAAAAGCTAAAACTTCATAATCAGGAACCTGAAACCTGTTACAAGAATTATTAGTATTTTTATTATATCAGTGTCTGAAGCTCTAGCTATTAGTCCAGACCCTTTTTATTATAATGGACAAATACAGAAGAAAAAGATAGACCCTGACCTGAAGAACTTATAGTCAAAGTAGAATCATGAACAGAGAGAGAATGAGGGTGTCAAAAGTCTTTCATTAGAGTGATTGAGAAAAATGATGCATTTGGGGAGGTGTCAAAGGGGAGGCATTAAGAGATATTAGAGATACCAGTTGGAGTTAGAAGAATGGTTTAAAGTAGGGAGAAAAAGGCAACCTTGAACTTATTTCTGAGAAAAGCTTTTATAGTAAACCTTTGAGTACTGTGAAATTCAGTGGACACCAAGTCTATGCAGTTGAACTAAGGACACTGTCTTTCAAAGGAGTCATCTGCTCATTATTCTTTGCAGAGTTGTTTTTGAGAAGAACAAGCTTTCAAAGTAGATAAAAATTCTCTGTTTTTTTCACTAACAACAAAATATGTATATGTATTTATATACGGAAGATCTCTATGCTTTCAGTCAGCTCAGATATTGTTTAGAATTTTATACATGCTATAGGTCCAACATGCAAATGCTAGGGAATCCTGAACTGGATTTTTAGTTTTTATATTGATTCATGGAACAGACTTTGAGTGCATTGTTTGTAGCCCTCTGGGCTTTATTGTTTCAGTGCTTTTTTTGAAGAGGTGTTCAGGTGAAAAGGGATAGATTTTGTCAGTGGGTGATTGGAAGGAGCCTAATTGCTTTTTTGAGTTATAAAATTCCCATCCATCAAGAAAACATGTAAATATTAAAAGGAAATCTACTTGTACAATAAACCTTTAGGAAACTGTTACACTGTCAATTATCACAAGTTATCAAAGATGGTCATATTGTCTCACAGTTTTGGTAATTGCCAGTGGCTTAATGACAGTACTTCTGACATCTGTGTCTGCCGTGTGGGAGGTGGGAGGCACCTCCAGGAGGCTCTCCTGAACTTTTGTTTGCTCTTCCTGATTCTCTGAATATTCTCTTGCTGCCTCCCAGCCCTTACTTCACCTGGACCTCTTACGCTGTTGGTTTCTTACAGTGAACAAGGCTGACAAGGGAAATAAGAGGGAAAAAAATCCCAGAAAATAAAATAGAATATTTTATTTATTGTCTCCTGTTGGTGATCAGAACCCAAGTTAACAAAACATTTTGCCCAAATGCTTTTTACAGGTCTTATTTTTATACATACCTTTGTACAGCTGTATTTAACTGGGGGTTTTCTTCTTTACCTGCTTCTAACAGAAAAGATAAGGAATATCAAAACCTAGTAATACATTTTCTTTTACCATTTTGTCAGCTGTCTTCCACACAGAATCTGTTCTCTGGGGACTGAAAGAAGAGGTTGCAATTGGTTTCCCCTATCTGGTTCAAGCAACCTTGTTTTATGGGTCACAGAGTTGTTAATCTCAGTGTGACAGGTCAAAAGGAACAAAGAGGTGTTCAGCCTGGGACTTCAGCAGGCTACCTGTTTTAAACTTTAAAAACCGCATTTGGTACTCTAGTAAAGTTTATTTCTGCATCTATTTATAAAAGCCATGTAGAAAAGAGTGGAAAAAGCACAGACAGTTATTATAGTTATAAATGTTGTGGCACAATACCTGGTTGATTTCCCCCTGACCTGCCCAAACAGAAAACTGGACTCTGACCAAAATGAAATATACTGCAGAAAATATCAAATTTCTAGAAAATTTGTTTAAAACAGTTATTTTCTTTTTTTCAGTTTTTCAATTAAAATTTCCTCTTCTTTTTTTTTTTCCCAGAAGCATGAGGAAAATAATTGTCTGGTCCTGCCTACACTTGCATGTTTTTTAGTGGGAAAAGATGGGCAGCAGAGAGAGGCAGAATAGGACAATAGTTCATGCTGTGAAGGACAATTAGGGAGGAACCTGTGCCAGATGCATAATCAGTTACTGAGTGAGGTGAAAGGCCAGGAGAAGATCTCCAGCAGAGAGGCCACCAGTGGTATGAGGGAGTCCAAAAGAAGTCCTTGCACAGAGATGTGTTGCATGGCTTGAGATAATCTGTCAGGAATCCATCACAGATGAAGATATGCCAAAGTGACCTTAGGTAAAAGGAAGGAGGAAATGCAGAAAAACACCTTAAACATTCCCTTTCTGCAGTGGAATGAAGAGGGGTGTTCCCAGCACCTGGCAGCTCCAGGCTGCTTTGGTTTTGTGAGTCAGGAGAAAGTGAGAGTAGGCTCAGCCAGTCCAGTGCCTGCAAATGCACAGAGAATAGAAGGTGGTGTGACAGACTGTTACTGCCTTGATTCCACTGAATACCATCTTGTTTTGTGACCAAACCATCTGTTACTTGGGCAGTGATAATGAAAGATCTTGACTTAAGACTGAGTACTTACCAAATAAAATCTGGTGACTTGGCTCTGTATTAGCAGAAAAAATGCAATAAAGCAGGGAATTAACTTGCTTAGTTTGATCTTATTTCTGATATAGTCACTGCAGTTTGTATTAAGTCTTAGCAAGATCAAAAAGCATTTTGTAACTGAGGCTGTAAAAAAAAATTTCCAGCTATGAAAACTTGTTTGACTGAACAAGTTAAGATTATTCAGTATGTGAGCTCCTATCTGTAAGATATTGACAGGTATCTTTATTACTGGAACAGGCTAAATGTTTTCTACGAGTTAGAAGTATGAAAACTACCCAGATTTCTGGTAAATACTGTCAGAAAATAATTGCACATCACATTGTGTGGTACAGTAGTTAAACTCTTCTGTTTGCTGGGATCACATTCCCAATGATTTGAAAGATTAAATCTAATTTTTAAAACTTTCTAGAATAAAATGTGTGGAGGAAACACTCCTGCTTTGAGATTGCAGGATGATGCGTGAACTATTTATTCTGTTCCCTTTTTCCCAAGTGCCCAGTAAAATTGTGAGTTCTTTTTCTGATTATTTGAACACAGATAAGACAAAGCAGCCCATGGCTGGGCTGTCTTGTCTTATCTATGTCTAACTTTTTCTTTCAAACCTCTGTTGCCTGAAAATAGTGAGTCAAATTACAGAATCTATGTCTAAGTATCTCCAAAGCTGAAATGTAGATCTGGGACTACTTGAATTGTCATTGGGATTTCTCCTGGTGTTTTACACATTACACACCTTGGGTAGAGCACATGGTCTACGTGTAAGTGAACGTTCTGGAATCCCAGAATAATCTGGGCTATTATTCTGCTGTGCTTGGAACAGTGCATCTCTGGGTGCTGCTGAGACTTAAATATTAACAATACTGATATTTTGCAGCCTGAGTAGCTTGAGCTCATCTTGAGGTGTAAGCTGAAACAAGGTCAGAAGGATCCAAAGACGCAGTAGGATATGGCAGATTTTGGTCGCCGTGTTGTGGGAAACGATTCCAGTTTAAACAAAACAAAGCAAAACAAATCCTTTAAAGCTAGAGAAATAATCATTAACTCCTTTGTGATACAGGATTTCTTTGGTTCAGAAGATATCTTCTTCTATTTTCCCCGCCTTAGGTTTTCAAGAGGGCACAAATACACATGGTACTTGCTCTGCCACCTTAAACTTTGACTGAGGGAGGCAAGGGAAATGCTTAGAGCAGAGTCATGGGGAGGGCAAGGTTTTAAATAAAAATTGCATCGCAACACAATGCAACTCTTCAGGAGTATGTATCCTGTACAATACAATCCCTGTCCCTGAAATCTTCAAGGTGACCTCCCACTTGTGTTGGAAAAAAGTCTTTGGGAGGGACCACCCGGATGGGAACTGGAGCTCTAAGTGTTGCCTTGTAGGTCTAGTAGAGTTCAGGAATGTCCCTGTTTAAATTGCTTTGTATTTTTTGTTTTAATTGTTCTCTCAGCTCTGAATGAAAAAATGAACAATAATAGAGCTGTGTGAGATTGAAATATATGAATCCATAATAATTTCCCTCAGCTTTCAAGGAAAGCTAAAGAGTAAATATCAAACCGCTCAGAATTAGTGATCTCTAAGTCTTCTGTCTCTTCTGACCCTTTTTAATTCTAGTCATACACTGTAGATGCCACATTGCTACAAAGCAGCATTTAAAGTGATCTGAGAGCTATTGTGGTGTTTTTGGGTCATCAACTCGAGAGAGCTACTTTTAGGCCAGCAATTGTTCATTCTCCCTTTCTGTCTCCTAATTTGCTTTCATTTTTTCACTTGTTTTGGTGTCTTTTGTACAGTAAGTTTGCTCAAGATTTATAACTAGTTATCTTCTTCTTTGTTCTCATTATTTCAAACAAATAAAAATTAAGAACACAGCACTAAAGAAAAATAAACCAATTCTGCTGTGAAAGTAACCCAGAAAAACTTCTTTTGCTTGTTCAGGTTATACTAGAAATTATCATTTTAATCCCATTAATGATAAATCTACTATAGTGCTTTATGGTAATTTTTGTGTGGATGCAAAAGCTAAAGACAGAAGTGAACAAATTAAGTTTAAACATTTTCTGCAATCACACTAAACACAATCTTTCTGTCACAGTTTATGGCATTTGCTGAGAAAACAGACTAAAGGCAAATGTGCCTGTTGAAATCTAAGCTCTCTTCTGAACATGTGTTAGTGTTGGCATCTCCTCAGTTTAAATACTGTGCATTCTGCTCTACTTTCTGCATTTCAAGAAAGTCAGATTCTCTTCCCCCCTGCCTTCAATGCAGGCTCTTTAATTTTTTTCTAATAATATTGCAGTACTCAGTACTCATTTTAAAGATAGATAGATTTTTTTTTTCTCATAAAGAACAACATTGTGGGGTAAAAAAAACCTGCTGGATGTGATTTCAAAAAATGTCAAAATATGTCAAACGCAGAAACCACTCAAGGGTTTCATTAACTGAAGCTTTGGTGATAAGTGTCATCTTGTCAGAGACCCACCCATCTCTCCCAATACATTACCAAATGTACTAATTTCCTTGCTGAGCTTGATGTTTATTGTATAGCTGAAATTGAAAATGGTCCGTAATGGAGTGAGCTTCAATCCAAGACCAATTCTGAATCTAAATTACTTGCTTCATTCAATAGCATTGACAGAGGAGAGCTTTGTGCACCTTGTACCTAATCAACCCTTACTGTGACCCTAAATTCAGCAGTCTTCAGAGATTAATAATAAAATCCTCAGTTCAAACAAGTATTTGCCCTGAACAAGTTGCCCATTTCTTATGCTGAAAATGAAAGAATGTGACATTTTTTAAAGCTCTGCATATTGTGGACCATCACTAATTTTTGATCTTTGGCCTAAGAAGGCAAATTAATGAACAGAAATCCCATGCAGACCTGGGATATTTGTTCTTAAAGAAAATATCTTTTTTGAAGGAATTTATTTTAATTTTTTTTCTGTTGTGTAATAGAAGTTAAATAACATCTATTTACACACGTGAAATAAGTGCCAGAAGGTATTTCTGTCCAAACTCAAGTCTACTTCTGTAGATAAATAATTATTAGAATTAATACATTAAGAAAAGTATATGTAACTTCATTTTAACTGTTTTGTTGTTTATAAATAATTTTTAAGCTATTGTTTTACCTGGAGTCAAAAGTTTTCACGGTTACAGAAGCATAAAGGCTGTTGTATTTTGGACTTCGCTTTATCTATCTCACAGATGGTGCAGGTCATTATAGAGAGTACTTGGTTGCTAATTTGGAATCTGAATTGAAGTATTTTGAGACAAAAAGGGAAAGCTGACTCCACTGGAATAACAGGAAAAAGTCCTGACCGGAAAAGGAAAACAGTGATCCAAACTGATGGGGCAGAATGAAATTTCCTTTTGTTTAACAACATCCAATTTCTGTGCAGGAGACCATGACATGGTCTTTAGAAGGTGGAAAATGCAGGCTGCAGGCAGCCCAGGAAGCAGAGGTTTCTGCCTGCTGTAGGTGAAATTCCAGAGTAGGAGGAGAGGAAGAGCCAGGTGATGTTGGAGTTACCACCCTGCTCTCCTTCAGCAGAGGGCAGGAGTGAGGTGTGTGACACAGCCATGTGTTTTGGCTGCTGACTCAGTAGAGGAAAAGTAAGTGAAATTTGAGAGTTTAACTGCTCCAGATGTAACCATTTGCTTGCAGCAGCTGGTGGACTTGTCAGTGAAGCTGTAGAGAAGGGTATGGTTGAGCTTTTGCTGAATCCTTTCCATTTCCAGCAAGTGTCTCCCCGCCATGGGTTTGTTGGTGGACCTTGGCCACAATGTCCATCCTGTGGCCACAGGCCCTGCCCATCTCCTTGGAGTGGCTGGAGTCGAGCAGCTGAATTATGACCCACAGTCCCAACTGCTTTGGAAATCAGAAAGAGCTACTTGCAATGAGACCATGTGTCCTGAACCCAGTGAACAATATTTAACGGATTAATAAATATAATAAAAGCAATAATAATATATTGTAACTGAGGCTAATTAGCATGCTTGGGATGTGTTAAAATTCTTTCACACTACAGCTGATGAGAGGGAATTTTGTAAATGTTTTGAGTAAGCAAATGTTTGTGAATACAGTTCCTCTAATAATCCACAGTAATTTCTGAGAAAGCATTAACTCTTGCATCATTTCTGCTCAGGCTTATGTGCATAACTAATGTGGTTATTGATTTAGGATACTAAACAGCACTTTATCCTGGATGTTTATTGGCTGAAAAAAGGAGATCTGTAATTATTATCCTCTCCTACAAACAGATTCTAATAGAAAATCACGTTCTTCCTATACTTGGAGGGCTGTTGGTGGAGTATTTAGTGAATTTCTTTTTGAAGAAATTATAACTAATCTACCTTATCTTGTCATGCATTGGAATCCCCTGACCTCTCAGATATTTTTTTCTCCAGGATTATTGTTGCCTCTTTCATTTCCTTCATTCCTGTACTCTTTTGAGTATAAGAGCCCATAAGCTGGTGACACAGCTGAACTCATCTTGTAATAAACCTCCTACATATTTTATCCATATTTTGATCAGATATTACTTCTCTATTAATATCTTAATGTATTGCTGGCCATAACCCAAGTACCATGTGTTTATTACTTTCTTGCTTAGTAACAAATGGCTTTATCTGACAAACACTTCAAGGGCTTTGTTGGCCAGTGTTTGGTGGAATGGCAGTTGGCTGTGAGCTTTTTTCTCTTATATAAGCCAGATATTATTTGAGGTTTAATTCAGCATCTATCCAGCACTTTGAGAATTTGTAATTCCAGCTAATCTGTGTATGTGTGTTTGGACACAGATACTGGGGTTTTGTTCATCTCAGCAGTAGCTGTAGGGTGAGCTCACAGCTCCAAAGTCAGCTCCTGTGGGAACCTTGAATGTGTGCATGGACATAAACGTGCATCCTGTTCTTCTGTGGTACCTGACTGAACTGACATTTGTTCTTTTGTGAGCCACTCCTTTGTGCTTATTCCTTTCACTCTTGGGACAAGTTCCTTCAAGGTGTTTCCAGAAGTAAACTTATCCCTCAATTTCAGTTGGTTTTGGAGAAAGTCATTGCTGTTTTCATCAGCTTGGAATGAGAGCACCTTTTAAACTGGGTCCTAAATATAATTTCTAATGTTACTGCATCCATTTAGCCTTTTGAATTTTCCCAGTTATTTGATTTCAATCACTCATGATTTTGTAGAAGATGCATCTTATGAAAGCAGGATCTCTGGTGGCTGCTGGACACGTCCCTGTGAAGTCTGAGTCATGCAGGATGCATTTCAGGCATTCTTCTCTCAGGTGAAGGGCTTCACAGCTGGCTGCTCCCAAAATGCTCTGCAGTAAAGGAAAAACAGTTGCAAGATCTTTTGGGAACAATCTTCAGGACTGTTGATTCTTATACCAGTTTCACTGATGACAGTTGATTTTCCAACCATGATATATTAGCAAATATCTCAAGGACTGATGAAGACAGAGCAGAAGATTTTGAATTGTCTTTTGATACCAGGATTAATTCATTTTCTGTGGGCATTAGCCAAAACTTCCTATCTTTCTACTCTGAGAGTGGTCTGGCTCTAGGATTTTTGTTAGATGTATTCCTTGTCTTTTGAGCAGTTTGCAAAACTATGACTTGGTTTTATTGATTCTCACCCCAGTGTAATTATTGATCCTCTTATTGTTGTGTGTATCCAAAGTGTTGGTGCTTATTGAGCCTTGGCTGGTATGGGGCCAGGGAATGGTCAGATCTTGCTCTACTCAGGCGTGCAGTTACTCTGCTCATTGGTTTAGTTCTGCCTTTTCAGCAGTTGGCTGGTTCCTTACATGAATCTTTATTTGCACTTCATGGTTTCAGTGTTGGAAACCTTCCAGATATAGTCCATGAGGGTTTTATTCTGGGCAGACAAATCTACCCCATCATAGGAGTCAAGGAATTTTGTAGCTGAGTGTACTGAATGCTTTTCTCTCTTGAAGAATTTTCCCATTATTGTGGCTTTTTTGCTAGACCTGAAGAATGAAAAATTTTTCTTCTGAAACTGATTTTCACCTCTTTCAGTCTTTTATTAAAAGATGCTCCTTTTTTTCATATGGTTTCCCTGACAGTTTTATTGAACCCAAATGTGATCTTTGATCCCAGGTGGAGATCTGTTCTTCTGTGGAAACTCAGGCTTATTGAGGATTAGAATTTTGCCAGGAGGGTGGGTCAGACCCTTAAGGATAACTCTCTTTATGCACATATTTTCCTAATGAACCCAGCCTTTACCCAGGTCTCTGAATTCTGTGTAAGACACTTGTAGGATAAATAAGCTATATATGATACAAAACCTTCAATTGAAGTGTTCTGTATATCATTTTACAGGCTATAAGATGTGGCAGTAATAGAACTAATTTTCATGCTGTCTAACCAGCAAACCAACACAGATTTTGCTATCCAATAATTGATTATGCAATCAATTATTCATCTGAGCTGAAGATTAGCTGGCTAATAGATGTCAAAGTCAATTTTCCAGCATTAAGCTGATAACAAAAATGGTTATCTGTTAACATACATTAGGAAACACAGGAACTGAACTAGGTACATCAAACTCCCAACAAATATAAAGAGACTGAAAAACTTGCAAGATTTACTAATGTTTCTTTTCCCTGAGTGTTATGGGATTATGGAAAGTTCAAAAAATATACTTGGGCTAATAATGCCTAGATATTTTAATAAATTAACCTTAATTCTTATCTTCATGGGTAGGAGGATTGATCATTTGGGCATTTTAGCTGCATATTTCCTGTGTGACGTGATGATTTCAAGATGTGGGCAATGCTACTGCCATGCTACTGCAGATGTGATGGGACTGTATAAAGGATTTAAGGAAACCTGAAATTTAGAAAAAATATCCTTGTTTTAACTTTTCTGGGGTTTTTTTGTTTGCTTGGGTTGGTGGGATTTTTGGGTTTTTGTTTTTGTTTTTTTATTTTCAAAGTGAACCAGTTTTAATTCCTGTAACTTTCATATAAGTTTCAAGTTTTACCAATTATTTTTTATCTCATGCTATTATAGTAAAAAGTGAAGTAGAAGGGAATAAACACACAACAAGTATTTATCTCTACAGTTCTGAGTTTAACTGGAAGCTCTATGTGCTCTCTATTCACTGCAACAAGCAGTGAGTCATCCTGAGAGTTTCTGCCTGGTGGTAAAGCCCAGTGGTTATCAGTGGTTAACCCAGCTTATCAGTTTGGGTAAATGGTTCACTTCCAACCTTAAATCTCCCTGCCTATGGATTCCAGTTCAGTCTTGACAGCAGCAAAATAATAAAGCTGTTGGAAGATGATAAGAGGTGTGGGCAGAGGTAAAAAGCAACCAAAACAGAGCAGACCTTCAGGTACAGTTGCAAACTATAGAGGGGTGATGGGAGGGTTAAAAGTCCAGAAAGCTGGTTTTATTACAGAAGTGTTGAGTCTAAACTGTGGTTGGAGCCCAGTAATGCTGTCTCTGGTATAAACAGAGATGTCCCCACCCTCAAAGAATTTATACTGTCAGTAGGCACTCACGTAAGAGAAAGAGAGCAGAGGAGGAGATTTGCCAAAATCATTCTGGAGGTCAGTGACAGAGTTGGGATAAAAATGGGAATCATGATGCAAAGCTTATTTTGTAATCAATATTAATTTTCTTGACTAATCAGGTGAATATAATAAATTTAATCAGGTCTACACCTTGACATGTCAGGGCTCCCTCTGAGCATTATCAGGAACACCAGATAGATAATGCTGCCAGTGCTAAAGGTGCTGCTTAAGGAGATGGCTGCTCATTTCTGTTCAACTTTGTCAGCTGTCCCTGCATCTTATTTTCATATGAATTAAAAATAGTTTTATTAGATTCTAGAGGTATTTTTGGATCTTACCCTAAAGTAAATTGAGACAAAGTTACAAGTCACTCTGTTACTGGAGGTAATATTATTTATTCCAGGCAGGAAGACAGGGTAACCTGTGCCTTGGAGTTTTCTTGCCTTTTGTTTCCCCTCTCTGCTGGACCCCTAGTAGTGATTGAACACATTTATTTCTGAGACTCAAAATGAAAATTTCCGGAATAAATAGAAACAGCAGCAGCTGTGTTTTGTGGCACTTATGGATATTTACAGCTGTTTGGTTAATAGTAATATTTGCAGGTACTGTCAGACACTTTTCTTACCAGAAAGCCTGAATACTTTAACCAAATACCACAAAATAGAAAGTAAATTAGAATATGTTATTGGGGGAGCTTCTGTATGGAGTCTCGTGACAGTTCAGTGGGGAATGATGCAGACAGAGTAATGCATTTAAGAATCTGGATTGTAAAGTTCTGTTAATGTGGTTGTTAATCTATCACTGAAAATAATTTGCAAAGTTTGAGGGGTACTGGATGTTGTATCTGCCCTTGGCATGTTAAAGTGGGGTTTGTCCTAGATATTAATTGCCAAATGTCAGAGGGAAAGTGCTGCATAAGGGAGGTGAGTCAGATGCTTCACGTGCAGGGAATATCCCAGAGTTCTATTAACAAGAATTTATCTTTATTCCAGTAGATGTTATTACCTAATATATACCTAATATTATAGTCACAAGAGAGAAAATTGGCTTCTGGTGTTTCATGACCTTATTTACTCTCACTGAGACTTGATAATTTAATGTGCTCATCTTATTAGGACTTCTTCAGCCAGAGTGAGATCCAAACCTCCTGCACCCAGGGGTGTTGATGGGAAATGAGGTTTATTCCCTGAATTTGGTTTTACGTGTGCTCTGGAAAGGACTGGTAAAAGGAGCTGGGAGGATGAGTGGGACTTGGCTGACCAGGGATATGCTGATTAAATTCTCCCAGCCTCACTGTCCAATGCTGGCTTAGCAGAAATATCAGATCTTCATTAGTCCCTTTACTTAATTAATCAGATAAAATCAATCAGAAAATTTTTTTCATTCAGGAGAAATGGAACATGTCAGGATAAATTCTGGCAATCTATGCTTGATGGATTTTTAAAAGCTAAATGCTAAATAATTGTATAAGTCTATAATGGACTTTATATAAAATCAGCATTCTAACTGTGATTTCCAGACTTAATTAATATTAAACAAAGTACATTTTCATGGGACAAGTATTGAAAAATCTTACAAAATTAAGTAAATAAGGTCAGAATTTTGAAAGTCAGTTTTCTTATATGTTTTGCAAATAATTGGATTACAGTGAAGTTGGTTGGACTATGTAAAAAATTGTAAATTAATATTTCTCTTCTGTTTCAGCAGCACATCATATATCACAGGGCAGATGTGACTTACATGGTGTGATCTAGACTTGTTCTTACTGAATTTTCTCCAAGATTTGAACATTGCTCTCACATTGACAAAACACTAGCACGTAGTACCTCATTCAGCTGCTCAATTTGGCAAACCAGAACTCTGCTTGCTGATTCAATAGCATGCCATTGTCAGTTTGCTTAGATGAGAAACTATCATGGAATGCTTTCACACTGTTTCATAAGTAGGACTGCTTAGAAGCCATTCAAAGAAGGAATAATATTACTTACCTATAACTATTTTTCTTTTCCAAATGATTCTACATGTTCGTACTCCCTATCAATCTTCCTTTCTTCAAATTCTGAATTTCATTCTTGTACCTGGGCAGGCAGCATGATTTAAATTGATGAGTATCACATCTCCTATATGTTCTTCCATTCAAAACTCCCAGGGAGGAAGAGAAGGGCAGAATTCCAAGGCATTGATGCTGCTGTGGGAAGAAGCCAATGTCAGAGAATCAACTGGCACGGATCCCACAAATGCTTTTGTGCAGAGTGATGAATCTTAATTTTATTCTGCAAAAATGGGGCTTGTTAATTTCTAAAGTATGTTTTAAGTAAACTTTTACTGGTTTTAGGCCATACTTTGGTTTAGCAAGTTTTGGTCTGCTAAAGTTCTGGACTACTAGGGACTCAGGTTCTGTGGCACTATGTGGAATAGAATGTGTTTGCTCAAACTTGATTATTGTGCTCTGAGCAAATTTATATTGGAGATTGATAGGTACTCACTTGGTCTATAGAATATATTTCATAGCAGTACAAAGTTCCACAGCAACAAAAGGACTGTGTAAAGAATATATTAGAATGCACAATGCATTTAATATGAACATGAGGACCTTATTGTTATTGGAGCTACTGATTAATTCTCACATCAGGGAAATATTGATATACAGCTGCCTGTTCATTTTGCTTAGCTATCTTTTTACCACTTATCTGTTTCCATGCTGAAAGCCACACAAGGAATCTGGCAAGAGGGTGAAGAACCTCTGGTCTACATTTACAATGCAGCAAGTTAAAAACTGTGGGACCTGTGTCATTCTGTACCCTAATTTAGACAGTTCCACCTGCAGTACATCAGTATGTTACCCTACAGAGGTGCATAGTGAAAACAGAAAATCTGAGTGACAATGTAAGTCCATAAATTGAAAGTGCCTTAAGGCACACCATGGTGCTACTCCAGTCTTACAACCACTGCATGCCCTTCTGCTGTCTTAAAACAATTTTGACCTGCATTTATTTAATGGTTTAGAAGGGCTCAAATTTATCCCAGGGATATCTATCCTTGGGGGAATGTTGTGGACATGCTCCTTTTTATCAACTCACTTTACACAGTTAACTGGCAAGAGGAAGAATGTCTGGTATTAATTTAATTTAATTCCACAATCCTTATACTGCAGGAGATTATAGTTATACCAGCCTTACACCTCTGGGAATAGATGTGGCTCAGTGTAAAGCTGCAGTGAGTCAGGTGTGTTTTGCAGGGTGCTCATGATCAAAGACAATCTGTGCAGGTAACAGAATGTGTCCTAATGCTCATAGCCACCCTAAATGGGGTCTTGTGCTCCCAGTGAGTGTGCTGAACACGCTTCTTGCTGGTTTTGAACTGTTTGGTTTTAGTTTAATGTACAGTTGTAAAATCAAAATATTAACCAAGAACTTAAGTACTGAATCTTTTAATTTTCAGGTAATGAAAGTTTTGGAGCAGCTGGTTAAGGTTTAGTTTGTAAAACTCTTACCTGTAGACCCTAAACATGTACAAACTACTACAGTTCTTTGACTTTAGTGAAACTAAGCTGATGCGCCTCAGCTATCAGTGAGCTACTATTATTCAAGTGAGTAAATAAATGTCTAAAATCTATAGAATCCCTTTTAAAAATTCTGCTTAAATCCTCCAAACGACACCAAATATCACTGTATGAATAAAATAGTTCCCTGTTTATTTCTATGTATTGTTTCAGTAACATTGTCTCAATTGGGAAGAAATGAAAAAAAAATTGAAAATAAAACCCCAACAGTCATGGTGAATGTAGTATGCATATAGAATATGCATATTTTTAAGTACTGCTTTTGTAAACATTGCTGGTTGGGAATTAATTTTATGCTGCTTAGTGCTAGTCTGCACTGTTTCAGTTCTAACAACAAATTGAATGAGATTTTTATGAAAAAAAAAGAAGGAAGCTTTGCCTAGTTCATATCTTGGAGGTTACAGTATATAAACAGATATATTTTCTTTTAGTCTAACCTTGTCTGGAAGATATAGGAAAACTAATTTGCCTTATTTACATATGGCACAATCTATCCAGTATTCAAGGGTTTGTCAGAAACAGGAACATTGTGCATTTCCATGGTAACAGATGGCATGCTGACAGTATCTGGCTCGTTGCAGCTTCGTCTAGGCAGGCCAGCAATTAATCAGCCATCTACATGCACAAAATTCTTTGTGAGTGAATGGCACTGCTCCTCTGTAGTGCTGCCTGTGCTTTTACAATTTCTGTATTCCTGCAGGGCAAAGTACTTTTTTGTCTCTTATGCTCATTTTCTGTAGCTTCCAAAAAAAACCCCTAGTAAAGAATATGAAAATTGAAACAAGTCTGCACATAATTTAGAAAAGACATTATTTCTTTAGCATGTAAGATGAGTGGGGATCTTGGTTTTATTCCGTTGCTCTCCTTGTTTCCTCTCCCTCTCTACTTTTCATAAGCTTTCTGTGCCACGTGTTTCCTTCAACCTCTTTGACATAGAGGCTTTTACAAACAGATAACTCTCCAAAGGTGTTCAGAAAGGGACTTGCCATCTGCATGGCTGGTCCAGGGCTTTCATGCCAACAGGAGTGCTGTGGTTAAAGCCAGCCTGTAACAACATCCTAAAAGCCCCTCGTTGCCTGTTTAAATGACATTTTATATCTCACTGCTTTTACCCACTGGCAGCTGCATTGCCCCATCAAGGCTGGGGAATTCACTGTGTTCTTGCATCAAGTGACCAATCTTACTCATAATTAATGCAAGGCTTAATTTGTCAGAGATCTTTTTCTGTGCTGCTATTTGAATGTGCTGTGGGAGAAAATAAGCTCCTTAGGATGTTTTCTCATTCCTCATGTATCTGCCTGAGGCAGAGCCGAGTTAGGGCTTTGCTGCTGATGTTCATAGTTGTAGTTACTATTGACAGCACTTCAGATCCAGCAGCACAACAAGATCCTTCACCCTTCATCTTCTGAGAGATTCATGGATTTTCCCTTTTGGGATGGTTATTTTCACCACTGCTGCTTTACCAAACTCAGCAGAGAATCAGCATTTGATTTCAAAGGTATGGGATGTGAGAGACTTCAAGAGGTTCTGTTGTCTTGCTGAACCTGGGATCTGGTGGGCCATGTGAAGTCAAAATATTTGCAGGACAACTGGAGTTTCAATTTTGTTTATTTTTAAATAAAGTCTCTGATACCTACTAAAGACTAATCTCCAAACTGAACCTGTATGTTGAGTAGGATTTAACTTTCTTTTTGAGTTTGCCTCAAATTTTGTCTTTTTTGAAGGATTCATTTATGGAGCTATGGCAGTGTTAAGAAGAAATTTGTATCTCAAATTCACAGTAAAGCTGGATTTCTTCTTGCCACTGAGACAAGCTACAGCCAGCAAGAATCTTGGCCTAGTTTAAACAAAATCTGGTTATGCCACCTAAGATGACTCAGAAGAAAATCCAAGACTACTCTTCCCTGTTTTGCCTCAAATGCATTATTTTTGGACAAGTTATAAATCCAGCCTCTATTCTAAAGAAGTTTTGGAATGTGCCTTTTAATTGGCAAGGCTGTGTTTGAGAGTCAACTCTTGTAGTCTTTGTTTAGTCTTTTGTACCAGGTTGTATTGTCAAATGTGTTTTATGCTTTTTATGGGTTCTGTTACTGCCCGTTTCCCTTCTCCCTCCTCATTAGTCTCTGTAGACTCCTGAAGAACCCCCAGGAAAATCTTGAGATGCAGTTCTCAAGGATTAGTGAACATTTGATCCTACAAGCTTTTCCCTTGAACCTTGCAGCTGTGATTTCTAACTTGGAGACTGCACCAGGAATGTGTGATGGTTTTGGCTGGGATAAATTTAATTTTCCTCATGGTAGCTGGTATGGCATTGGTCTTTGGATAGTGCTGGAAGCAGTGTTGATGATACAGGAGTGTTTTAGGTATGGCTGAGCAGGGTGTGCTCAGAGCCAAGGCTTTTCCTGCTACTCTCCCCATCCCACTAGTGAGCAGGCTTGGGGTGCACAAGAGTTTGGGAGGCAACACAGCCAGGACAGCTGATCCCAACTGGCCCAAGGGATACCCCAGCCCATGGGGCATCATTCTCAGCAGTAAAGCTGGAGAGGATGGCTGCTGCTCACTGACAAGCTGGGCATCAATCAGGTGGTGGTGACCAATTGTTTCTCTTTCCATCACTTGGAGTTTTGGGGTTTTATTTTTCTTACTCTTTGCTCCCCACCCTTTTCATTGTTATTATTAATAAAAATATATTATGATGGGTGGTGATGATGATGATGACTTTTTCTGTTTTTTAACTTATTAAACTGCTTTTATCTCAACTCACAAGTTTTCTCACTTCCAATCATCTCTTCCATCCCACCAGGAAAAGAGAAATGAGTGGTTGTATGGTGCTCAGCTCCT
This sequence comes from Passer domesticus, assembly GCF_036417665.1. Classification (NCBI taxonomy): domain Eukaryota; kingdom Metazoa; phylum Chordata; class Aves; order Passeriformes; family Passeridae; genus Passer; species Passer domesticus. The sequence goes on from NC_087484.1 coordinate 7,179,024, forward strand.
ATGTGGGGTTAAACTGCAACAGCAAGAGAACACAAACTCGTTATACTCAAATACTTACCTTAATTAACTGGTGGTATAACATATCTAAAGTGTGGTGAGAAAGAAATACTTTAAGTGCAACCCAGCAGATGAATTCCTTATTGATTTATATTTTGACTGTGTGTGCTTTGCTCCCTATCCAACCTGGCCAGCCTGCAGTTGGAGACAGTTTTGTGGCTGACCACCACTTGTCCCAGAGCTGCAGAAAAACACTTCTGGGGAATCCTGAAGGACTAGAGATGACCTGCTGGATCATGCTGTGATCCCACCAAACATCCAGTATGTGTCCAGTGCTTAGGACACCAAACAAGGGAGGTCTGAAATGACCATGAGCATATTAATTTATAATAAAAATGTAACTCTTTATTAGTGCAGCTATGTATTAGACAATAAGCTGTCATTTAGTTTACACACTTTTAGTATATTTCTTTCATTCAGTTACACAAGTAGCTGGCTGAGGGCATTGTACAACACTATTGTGCAGCAATGGACTCTGTTGGTTGACAGCCTCAGAAGGCTAATTACTGTATTAATTAAAGATGTGGATTGTATTAGGATGGGTATATAGAGCTGTATATATGTATATGCATCTAGATACCCTCTATTAACATTCTGGTCCATTTTGCTTTAGCAAGCAGTCTATTTGTCCAATCCATTTTTATATAATTCAGTTTAACACAGAAATCAACCAGCAAATGCCTCCTCCATAGGGGTTGAAGTGCTTTCCTTGCTTTCTTATCTCCACTGAAAGTGTTCAGCAGAATGTTGATATTACAGTGGTGCTTTGAGCTCCTCTATGCTCGTAGTTCCTGCGCAATGGTGGAATTGTCAGCACCATGAAAATATGCATCTTTGTGAAGATCCTTTCTAGTTTATAAACTACCTCATAACTCTGCAATAGTTTGCTTGATATTTTGATGGAATATGTGTGGGGTTTCATCAGCATTAGACTCCTGATTGCTTTGAGGACAATTTAAGCCAGAGTGGCATGATTTGCTCTTTGGCAGATAGTCCATTTTACCTGTGTGGAAGCCTCAGTCCTTGTACATTTGAGGGACAGTCACTTATTGCAGTTTCCGACATTTAAGATGTTACTTTAGGAAAATTGTGTCATTTGGCTTGCAAACTTTTAGCTGTGCAAACAAACTGTTTATAGAAGGTTTCAATATTTTTGTCTGTGTGTTGTTCGGGGTTTTTTTGTTGTTGTGGTTTTCGGAAGGTTACTGTAATATGAGCATATTTTTCATCTGAACAAGTTTTGAGCCACCTAATGAAATTGCTCAGAAAAATTGAAGTCACTTTAGTATCATTCATTTTTCTCCTGTCTTATTTTTCAGATTTTATTTTCTCTCCTTCTTGATGCCTTTAGTGTTTTCCTTTGTATTTCCTGGAATTTAATTTAAATTTTTATTTTCCTGAAATCAGTCTGACTTGAAAGACATTTTAACCATGTTTTTCTTTTTGCTACTCAGATGGTTTATATTTAATTTTGTTTTATATGGACATATAAATGGTGAGGGGTTTAAAACCTTTTTTTAAACAAACCTGTTTAGCTAGTTACATTGGAAAGAATAATTAAGAACTTAAGTGGTACAGAATTATAAGGATCACGAGGTCCATTTTCTTGGAATTACAGGTAATAACATAATGTCCTTGCCTCAAAAATTCTTATCATCAAAATAAAGGTGATTTCTCCTGTGAAGACCCTGAGTAAGGATGGGATGACACAGAATGCTAAATTCTAACAGGGATCAATTTAACTGAGATCTGGATGGGATAAGTTTCTTCCATGTGGAAGAATTTAACCACAACATATGCAGCACCCTACTCAAGCTCCACGGAATCAACACATGGAGCTGATGTCTAAGAGGATAAGGATTAAACACCTTTGATCTCTATATTATTAAAAGGGAAAGTATATATTTAAAGAGTAAAATAAGTAATTACTGAAATGCATAGTGATATCATTAAATATTTTACTCACTAATGCATTACAATTTTTAAACATCAATACTGGAAAAGAGCACCAAACTTTTGGAATAATTAACACTTAAAAATTAACACCAAATGCCATTAACTCATCATAAAATATCTTTAAGGATAAATTTTAATGTCATCTTTAGGGTTCCTTACAATTTACTTTTAAAATTTCCAAACCTCCAGCTCCTCCTGCTTCAGACATCATTTATCCCAGTAGGAAGACAGGGCTTCCTCAGCAGTTTCCTTGGCTAGGGGAAGACATGGGGGTTGATTTTGCTGTATGTGGCCAATTATGTTGACCTTTGTGATGGCAAGCCTGGAATCTTGAGGTTTTTCTCCTATTTAGGACTCCTTCACAGCAGCATAATACATTGCTGCCATGTCAGTTTGTGGTCTAATATTTTTACAGCCCAGCAATGCACATTTGGAGACTGTGATTAGCATCCTTAATTCCCCGGGGAAAAAAAAAATTAAAAAGCCTTGTTAGAACTAGAAAGCTGAAGTCTAAAATAGTCCACCTGCTGTTCTAAAGAGTATTATTTTAGTGCCCTGGGGACATGCAAAGTTGTAACCTACTGATGTCAGGGTTAGATTTTATAGGGCTTTTTAATGTAAGTGGTTTTGATAACTTGGCAAAGCATTTTCTGTTGTTCATTTCTGTTCAATGCTTCTTAAAAACAGCAGTCCAAGATCCACAGAGACAGTAGATTATAAAATGGATGGAGTCCCATTTCTTTTTCACCATATTTACTTAATAAAACACTAAGATGATTGTCTGCTAATCTCAAGAAAAAATATTTTTTTCCTATTTAGTTGAATTTTATTCATTTTATAATTCTGTGGTCACTGAATGTAACAGATTTGATTTTCTTATTGTATGACTAACTTTTCACGGTGACAGTAACAGTAATAACATCAACACGCAAAAATAATAAAAATATACAAAAATTTGTTTCCCATAATGGGGGTGTTTATGCTCCTCATTTTGGTGTGCCTGACTGACAGCAGGGAGGCAGAGATGTTTGTTTTGTCTTCATTAGCTCTTACATTCACAACTTCTGCAATAAAATCCCTCCATCATTCTGAGATCAATCAGTATTCAGGTAAGATCTTTTAAAATGTGTACTTTTCCTGTGTAGGATTTAGGTTTTGGGAGCTGCAGGAGGTGTCACAGTCTCCTGAGGAGGGAGTAGGAGCCAGCAGTCACAGCCCTACTGATGGTGGGCTCCCTGCATCCCCAGCTTCAGGGGGAATTTTAATCTGAACCTGGAATTTTCTGGAAAAGAAGTTTAGATTGTGTGTTTGGTTTTTTTTGAAGGGGAGGAACAAAGTTGCTCAGGGCAGAGGGTTCATGATTCTATACAGGTGACTCCTGCCATGAAGACCTAAAATTTAAGACAATACCTCTCTGTATGGACTATTATCCTTTTGGTTATGCTTTCCATTTCCATATTAGAGAAGTCTGTTTTGTAATTATAAACATACTTAGCTCCCCAAATTACAGTTTGGAAAATGTGTGAGAGCTATTTTAAACTTTTTCCATAAAGACTATAGTGTTTATAGTGGCTGGTTTACTCATTATCACCCTTTTTATGTACCTTTAATTGCAAGCAGCCTATGAGTTTCTTAAATCTATTGGAACAATTCTGGGAATAATTTCTGCAATTAATTTTCAGTTTGCTGTGCTTGCACACTGTCCTGTACATTGTACTCTTTGAAGAATTTGTCTTTTTTGCTATTTTGGTGTTTTCCTTATGCTCTCTGCCTGTTAGTATATTCATATGTATTGATATGGAGAGCACTCCCTGTTAGAGATGTCAAGTGGAGAATTGCTGGAAGATTTTCGTGGAAACACTGCAGGTTTTATATAGGGCACCTAAGCTTCCTGGGTACCCTCAGGGAGCATACAGTGTTGGATAATCTGAGTCACAGCAGAGGGTGTGGATCAGACCCAATACTTGTCATTTCCTCTCTCATAAAACCACTGCATTTTTAAGCTCTTCCTTCTTCCTTCTTTTGCCTCAAGGATGTTGTCCTTTATCTGCTGGGCTCTTTGTCTTGTGGTTGATCTTGGTCAATTCTCTTGTGCCAAGCCCTGAGTCCTGACTGCAGCAGAAATGCATCCTGTGCAGTTTGCTCCCTGGTGGTGGTTTGCATGTGGAGGAACACCGTGGCTTAGAAAGGGTTTTTCTGTGAAGTCCTTGCTGAGCCCCACTTGTGCAGAAGGATCAGAACCTCCTGTGAACCACCTGCTGCTCCTCCATCCACCTCTCCAAAAACCAAGGAGAAAACTTCCTGTGGGAGCTTTGAGGCAAAAGTGGGATGATTACAGGATGTGTTTCAACCTTTGAGCTTACAGCTCTGAATTGTTTCCTACTTGAAAACACAGTGATGGGTGGCATCATTTGGTTGAAATTCTGACCTTTGCTTATTAAGGTGAACATGTCCTTTCTTGTGCCTTCTAGAAGCAATTGCAGAAAACAAATCCCAGGTGTTGAATCCTAAACCAAATTTGCTTGGCAGTGATAAACCTCAGTGTATGTCTGGTTCAGTTTATTTTCCCCTCTTTCCTCATGCAGAACAGTTAGTAAAATAATATATGGTCCTGAAGAAAAGTCTCAGTGATTCCAATTTATCAGAGTGCTTAATTGAGTCTGTGAATTTGGCCTGTTGACTGATGATGATGAAGCTTCTCAGGGGGCCCCTATTAGCACTAAAATTATTTAATATTTTATTAATCAATTACTGACTCTTTTAGGCAGATAATGCTGCCATGGATGGTCCATTAATAAAATGTGTACTAAATCCCTGGGACAATTTTCTAAATGTTGAAAAATGACTGATTAATAGCAGACTCCTACTAAATGTTAAGAAAACAAAATGTACAATTTTTTTGGCACTAAAAGAAAATTACAGGTAACTCCAGATGAAATGATAATTAGAACAGCAAGTGGCACAGTGATGGAGCAAATTAAATCCTTTAGGTGTCTTATGGTTATTTTGGATGAATCTCTACTTTCTCTAATCACTTGGATTATATTGTCCAGAGAGTCAATTTGTGATTGGGGGATTAATACACATATAATTTGACTCTGGATGCCAAGAGAATTGTAGCTCCCAATGGTAAATATTGTAAATTACTTATTCTGGTTGTATAATTTACGATGCAGCTTCCTGATATTTTCTGATTCTAATCCTATCAATATATGGTAGTTTTTGAGTCTGTTTGTTCAGCTTGGTATGAAATATCATTGTATGTTGTATGAGGAAAAGAAAAAGGGGAGCAGGGGTCCCCAGTCCTGCTGTTCAGCTCATCACTGCTGCAGACTGCCCCTGGAGCCTTTTAGGGCTCTTGCCTAATCTCTGTGGTGCTGTATCCTTTCTCAACCCTCTTTACAACAGTGAAGAAAAATTAGATTTTTCCATCACAGGGATCACAACCACCTGCAAAGGCTTAAGAGCCTGCACCAATGGTGCCTAATACAGCCTCTTGTATCTGTCACTAGACGAGGAGGTGAGAAAACCAGTGGTCAGTGAAATACCTATCTTTGTTTTCCTCTAAGGCAAGATACTTAAGGATGAGTCTGGCTTTAGATATATGATTAATCCCATTTTAATCAATGTGATTTAAGACAGATATGTTCTGAAGTACCTTGTTGAATATCACTGTGGAGAATGATACACAGATTTTGAGATACAGAGATATAAAATAGATCTCTCTGTTGTTTGGGTTTAGGCGGTGTGTTGTTTTTGGGGGGTTTTTTTCTTTCTCTATTGCCTTAAGCAGAAAAGATACTTAAGATAAGAAAAAAAATCTGATTGTGACAAGTAAAACTTAGGGATATACTAAACATTCAAATCTGTTATGAGTTTGAAGACATTTTGGTGCCATTTTAAGTAGCTCAGTTAATTTTTTGCAATTATTATTTCATAGAAAAATAGAAAGGTTTTAGATGGGCTAAAAATAGTTGCACAATGGGCAAGGACTTATTGAATACGTCTCTAAATTCTGGGACAGTGATAATGGATCAGGTAATGCTAAGTAAATGGAAACTAAATGGGAACTTACCACTGATGAGTCAGTGAGGGAAACACTGAAAACCTGTTGGAATAAAGACTGAAGCAAAGCAAAAACTTGGGGTCCCCAATCTGGAAGATTTTATGTGCCTTGCAGCTGTTTAACAGTAACAGCTCTAAGGACTATAAGGACTGATTTCCATCACAACCTTTCCTGTGCATGTTTGATACAAATTTCTGTTACTGATTATTCCAGATGTGGTGTTTGGAGGCTTTTACTTTTTTTTTCTCTCCTATTAAAGTAGATTAATTCACTGAACATCTATACAGTTCTGTATTTTTCCTAAATGAATCCAAATTTGGGTTTGCCAGGATTGGGATTTATGTTTGTTTATGCATATCATCAGTTCTTAGATAAAAGGACACTTATGCAGTCTACCACCAACACCATGGCTTAAGGGGGAAGGAAGAGAACCCCCAGGACATATAAGGAATATATAAAAATCTTAATCACAGAGATTTTTTTTTATTTACAACCATAATTTATTTTCTATTTAAAGAGAAATTAAATAGGAAGTTAAGGAAAACACAATACAGCCCTTGTTGAGACAGAAAATGGTAATTAAACTACTGAATATCTGCATGATGGGATATTTTTAAAGGAACTATTCCTTGATTGTTACACATTTTTATCTTTCAAGAATGTGAGGAATCTAGGACCTCAGCAACCACTGAATCTGTGTAAGTGCTGGATGCCAAACTTCCCCTTTTGCCTTTCTGCAAATTATCTCTGTGTCTTCCTTGTGTCCAGTATTTTTGCTGTCTCTGTTCAAGGAATCCAAACTCTTAAGCAGGAAATTGAAGGATGTACAAATTTTTGACCATCATATCATAGAACTGTCGGCATGTACTGACCTTGAAAAAATATTTTGCTGTGTAAACAGGTGCTTTGTGGCACACACAGGTTTTTGTTTCTGCACAAAATCTGGTTTTGTGTGATTAATGACTTCTGTCTGCACTGTATGTACAGTAGCACAGCCAGGCAGTGCACTGTGAGAGGCCCATCATTCCCTGAAGACATTTCATCACAATGAAATGCATTTTCAGTTATTATGCAGCTTTTTAATGTTCTGTTTTGGTAGGAGCATGCAAATATTTATTGCTTTTGTGCAGGTACCCCTCACCATTCTAGCTCTCAAACACAGGGGTAAATCTGTAGTCCCAGTGAAACTGAAGTTAAACACTGAATCACTAAGAGTAATACACACTGCTAACAGGATGTATGCAAGCATTCTAAATTTTCTAGTGAGGAATTGTTATCTATGGAAGCTAAAATGTGCCAAATTCACTTTTTGTATCATTATTTTGAAATTTAGGATTTGTGTGTGTGTGTAGGGGAGGATAGTTTTGCAGAAGGCAACTATTATCAAGGTGCTGAAATTAATTGGCTGCTTTAATTGAGGTAGATTACTAGCTAATGCTTTCTTGAATACAGTAATTCTCCTATTAAATTATCTTTGAATAATTACCTGAAATTTCTCAGCTGCAGGGACTGATGGCTATTTAATTGCACAGTGATGTTGCTATATAATTACTTAACAAGGTGTCCTTTAATAGTTTAATTCCCCTTTCCAAGGGAAAAAAAACCTGTAAGTATGACTTCTATTTTTTAAGTGCTGCAATTTTATTTTTTTTTACAGATAACTTTGTATCTGAAAGAATGAAAAAAAAATGTTATTTGTTGACTTGCTTTTAAAAGTAAGTCTTTTGATTGTTCAGGAATAGATTTGGATTCAGAAGAGTTTTGGAAACAAAAAAAAATTGCTTAGGCGTTTGTTTAGCTTTATTACATATATTTTGTGGTTTGCTATTTGTTTTACAGTGTACTTTGAATGATACATTAGTCAGGTCTGATATGCAAAAACATAATTACGTGTGTGTTGATTTTTGTGGACTGGGAGCTGTCTGAGTAATGGGACCTCTTGTGCTGAAGCAAGGCAGAGTGACCAGGAATTTAAAATCTGTATTTATTCCTCCTGGAAACGGGGTGGGGGGAAGGAGATTGTCTGCTTGCTGTGGGTTCCTATCAGCTGGAAAGAGTGAGCAGTGAAACAGCTGTTTCATGAAGATGGTGAAACAAAAGCAGAGATCAAAATTAAAAATGCTCGGGATCCTGCCACAGGGTATCAGTTTCCTTGCTAGTTCAAGGACAGACTGGTTTTTTGCTGAAAAGAAATACTCTACCTTGAACAGTGTAAAGGAGGTTTCTGATAAGTCCCAACGAGGCTGGAACTGTGAAGCAGGATAGAACATTCTAGAAAATTGAAGAGAGGAATGGTAGGATCATTTTACCTCTTTAGTTACATAAACATTTTAATCTATAACTGCTGAATGTACACCTTATCCAAAATATTATATTCTGACCTTTGAATAGAATCACAGAATAGTTAGGGTTGGAAGGGATGTGATCCTTCTAAAATGTAAGGGCTTTTAAATTTCCTTTTTAAAACAGAATTATAGGCATACAGGGCTTACTGATCAGTTTGAGTTTCACACTGCTTCCATGCTGATCCACTGAAGGTGTGATCTATGAGCACCTCCACCTGTGAGCCTGGCTCTGTTCTCCAGAGGCTTGGGGCTTTGATCTCCAACATGCCAGGTTCTTCCCAGAACAGCCTGAACATGCATGGCAGTCTGACACAATGGGCCTGGTGCAGAGCACGGACAAAATCAGAATGTGTGTCACTAACACACATTTCTGAACCTCTTTGAGGAAGAGTTCCAAACCCCCTATTTGTCTATGCCTCTTTAAAACCAGAAGGGAATGATCAATCCAGTATTACAGAAATCATCTCTGTCCACAGGGATATTTTTTTAGACAAATCTCCAAAGGATAAAGCAGAAGAATGGCTGTACTGGATCAGAGCAAAGACACACATAGCTCAAGCTGTCAGGAATGAAGGCATCAGTACTACATGTTGTTATTTCATGAACATACAATCCTTGATTCGTACCATCTCCACTTTTATCAGAGTGGAATAAGAAAGGAATTTTTTTAATGTCCATTGATCTTGCAAGCCTGATAAGAGATATTCATTGCCCGATATTCAGAGGTGTTCAACTTCACAAGAGGGCCAGAAAATCAGCCATTAAATTTAGGTTTTTAATTAGAATAAAATGTAGGGCTGTTGACTGCATGGGATTTTTGTCAATTTGCATAAGTAAGGCTGAAAATTGCCTGACATTCTTGTAATATTTTTCTTAATGCTTTAGTCAAAGAGTGGCAAACCAAATTTTAAAAAAAATGGCTTAGTCCTTTTGTTTTCTCTGAGCACAAATCCAGCCTTTTTCTTCTTCTAGTTTCTTAGAAGCTTGTATCAGCAAGACAGTTTTTTTTCTTTGGCTGTGAGGATGCTTATCTCATTTGATCTAAGAAACAAATATAAATACTATAATCTTTGCACTGGGCCTCCAGTCATCTCCCTCCGACAAGAGTGGTCCAGGCTGCATCTGGAAGTGGAAGACTTCACAGAGGAGCTGAATATGAGCAGAGCTCTTGGCCACTGCTCTCTGAAAAATATCACTGGTCCTCCTTCACCCAGAGCACTCAGGCTGGACTGCTCATATTTCCATTAAATGTTTGTAATTATAGGGCAATTATAAATATTGTATATTTGTACTTTACTGTATGCAGAGACCTGAAATTATGAGTGGAGCTCAGCTGTGCTAGGCCCTGTCCAGGGTTTTTTTTATTACAATCCCTGAGGCAAAGTACTCCCATCCTGAAGCTCCTTGAGCCTGCTGGGGGTAGGTGGTGTGAAGGGTGCATGGTGTGATAACAGAAAGATTGAGGGACATTTGGGTCATCTCTCCAGGACATTTCCAAGTCCCCCAGAAGTTTGTAAGGCTAGTCTCTGTTTCTCTTGCTTTCTTTTTTTTTTTTTTCCTGTTTTCATTCTTCTATGCTTTGACCTCTGCTTGTTCTTCATCTCTTTCTCCCCCCCATGCAACCCCTCCCTTTTCATTCCTGACTCTCTCCTTCACTCCTCCCCTCACTCATTCTCTTCAGCACTGCAGCAATGGTAGTCAAAAGAAGAAAGGCACAGAATTATCTGTTACTAAATGGGTGGTGCTGATGGAAAATTAGGGAGGAGGAAAAGAGGAATTAATTATCCATAATGTAAGGGTTAAGAAATAAGATTTTCCCAACTAACACTAATATCTGAAGAAATCCTAAATTTGTGAGAAACATTCCTTCTTCCTTCATCAGAAGGCTCTGCAGCTGTACTCTTAGAAAAGGAAAGAGAGGGTCAAACCTTATGTTTTATCCCTGCTTTCTGTAAGTAACCTGCAAAGAGATTTTTTTTTCTCAAGGTTGCAGAGCATCTGCTGCTCCAATTTCTCTGCTTCTTAGGAAAGATGAGGTGTAATTGTAATCTGTTGCTTTGAAATCCTTCTATGAAAGACATGAAAAATGTACAAGGTGTTATTGCTAGAAGGCAGTGTATGTAACCAGTCAGTAACTAGAAGATCCCCCATTAATTTTTGTTTTGTTTATTTTTAAAAAGGTGTGAGGCTGATATGGAGAATATGCCAAGTCAACTGGATGAGTCAGCACAGGCAGCACAATGTGAGTGAGTTTGGTTTTTTAAAAAGAAAAATATTCACACTCCAAGTCATTTTATCACAATGTTGCCTGCAATTACAAACCCACAAAAGTGTTACTAACATTTTCTTAGGACTTTATTAGAAATGTGGCCTCATGTGCACCTAGTGGAGGAGCAGACAGTTAAGCTACTCTGTGTATGACTACTCGCCCTAAAAAAATAAAATAAAAAGCTAGCCTCTACATGATATTTTTTTCAGTGCTGTCCTTGAGCAAAAACTAATAACATGTATTTACATTACAGAGTATCTGCCCACTGATTTTTCTTATGAAAACTTCACAGCAGTGATAACCAAAAGCTTCCCCTTGTAAATACATTTTTCAAATCTGTCTGCACTGGCCTGAAGTCTTGCTGACCACTCAACACCACAAATAACATTTTTGAAAACCAATTATTTTCTTTTCTGGAGTGGAAGCACATCAAATATTGTGTCAGTACATACAAGCAGACTTTTGTGGGCATTTGGCTTTATATTTATAAAATAGGCAGAAGGCTGATAATGTCCAAATAACCTGCTATAAAATTCAAAAGGCAAATCCAGTTGCAGAGTCATTTTACTTGAAGGGATATGCAAGATGACAAGTTAGACCTTCTCTAACCCTATGCAATGCTTGGGACTGGAGAGTGATTTTCTGAAATTTGAGGAGAATTAACATGACACAAAGTTGGTGTCAGTGGCATAATATTGAGCCCCTTTGCATTGTTTCATATACAAAAGTAACTGGAGGAAAGGATTGTAATTTTCCTTTTGGTGTTTTGCTGCTACAAATGTGAGATTTGTTCAAGTGCAGAATTAAATAGCAATGTTTGGGTTGTGTTTGGTGCATTTTTTTAAGGACTGTGGATAATGAATGATCCTGAGGCTGCTCTGAACCATGGGGTACCAGGGAGGGAAGGAACTTGACTGGTTTGGAATTGTGTCCCCAGTGGATAGATTGAAGAAAGACTAATACTTGTGTATTTTTGTTTGTTTGGGCTGTTTTTCACAATTTTTCATCTTTCTCTATGCCTCAGAAGTGAGCAGAGGAAATAAGTTATTTTTCACTTAGTGGCTGTAACAAAAGTTGCATGTCAGTGTGGATAGTTAATGGTTTTTTTAGAATTACATGCAGCCGTACTGTTGGATCTGTTTAAAGTTTTTAAATAAAATTTTCTAAAGATGGAAAATCCAAATATGTTGAGAAACTGTAAATTTAAAATATTTAGTAGATTTTAAGCTTTCTTAGTAGATCGCTTTTTCTGTTGGATGAAGTAGGATGGCGACAGTGAGTGCTGAACGTTTTGCCTCTTTTTGTAGTTTTGTGATTTGCCTTCAGAGGATGGGGTGGGGTGAGTGCTATGGGAAGGATGGCAGGGGCAGCATTGTCCCTTGTGAGCTGCAGGCTCAAGGAGACCCCAGAGACTGCAGGGGGGACAGCAGAGATCACCACGGTAGAACCAAAATCCTGCAGCTCGCCCAGAGGCAGTCAGGTGGGAGCAGCAGCATTCAGTGATGCCTTCAAAGCAGCAGGAGAAAGAATTTACAGGGGTCTGGGGAAGGTTGCTTGTAAAGTAACAAGTCCCTGAGTGTGAGGGAGCTGGGCATGGAGGGAAGGACCTGCCTGGAATGACATAAGCAGCCACATTATTAGGGCTTTATGTGACTCATCTGTATTTCGGTTCTGTCCAGCACTACTGGTATTAACAGAAACATTATAATAGGAAGAAAATAAAAAGACTGATACCAGATTAGTCAAGAATTGTCCAGATAAAGCTATATAAGCATAGAAATAACTTTGTGTCAGTGGAATGTGGTGCTAAGTTTGTACACATGAAGTGTGCCTTTCCATTCTTATAGTTCATTCTCTTTAACCTCACTGCTTACTTTCATTATTATTAAATGCTTTTTTGGATAAGTTATTTCTGTTTCTATTCTGTGATTAAAATACATATCAGGCAACTGGAGATAGACACTAAAGTTCTCAATTTTGCAGCAAAGGTTGCAGACATTTCTCTGTCTCAGTATGTGAGAGGTGACATGGAATCGTGTGACATGTCCCTTCTGGTGTCTGTCTCTCTCTGGCAGGGCTGTCACCAATCCTGTGCTGCTCATGCAGTGCTGCCTGCTGGGGTTGGGCTCTCCTTGCCGTGCTCAGCTCTGCTGTGTGGGTGCACCCAGGGACTCCTGGGTGGCTCCTTGGAGAGGAGGTCTCTGCTGACACCCTCAGAGCTTTCCCCTGCCCAGGCAGCCCCATGGCAGGCTGGTGGTTCATGGGATCCCCACTGGTGGTTCATGGGATCCCCTCCAGCACCTGGGATGCTGAAGCAGGAGATGATCCTTACTCTAGTCTGACACAAAATGTAAAACCCCATTTGTAATGCTGAGTTAAGCAGGGACAAATCAATGAGTTCAGTTCATGAGAACTCAGCAGGTCTGAGAGGGTTTCTGTCAAAGGATGTGCTCATTTCTCTTTCTTGTCTAAATTAACACAAATAGAGGAAAAGATACTGAGACATAAGGTCACTGGGTGAAGGAGAAATTTTTCTTCTTACCATGTAACATTAAAAGTGTCATTGTTAATAAAAATTAAACACCTTACCCTGAAGTAAGGCAGCAGTATCCTCTTCAGCCTCTTTTCCTGTCACTCCATGGATTTTGACCAGCTGAGTTGTATATCAAGTTCCTTTCTATATCTGGTTCCTTGAATGATCAAGACCTAGGAGATAGTCAATATGCCAAGTATAACATTCTTCAACATGCCAAGTATAACATTACATAAATGATATTTTTGCAATGGATACATTAATCAAGCAACTTTAGATTTTTTTGGCAAGGATTTTTATTTTGTACTTTGTTTATATATACAGTTTTGGATATGTTTTAGACTAGCTAGAATTGAGACGGCATCTCTTCGGAAATATTGTCTTTTTCTTTCCTGCTCTTAGTGGAGAGCTAGCATTTGTTTCTCTGGTGCTTGGGATGATGGGAAGCCAAATTTTGGATATCAGAAAGGTTCAAAATTAAACATCTTCTAGTACTATCCCTGCAGACAGGGTGTTCAGACATTGCAGCAATTACATCTACTGTCAGATTTGAAGGTCTGCACATATTCTTTATTGCTAAAAGCAATGTTAGCAAGATTGCCCTGCCTTTAGATCAGGAGTTTAGGATAAATCTTGAAATAAATTAGAGTTACAGATTATATTATTTGGATCAAACATCCTGGGTTGAATTCAAGTGCTTTGGATAACATGGGTTGAACTAGCTCTTCTTTAATTATAATAAAAATCAGTTTTACATATATATGTCAGACTAGTTCTCTTTAATTACAATAAAATCAGTTTTGCTAGATTTGTATACAAACTTATAATATTGTGTATCTGGAATAATGTAGAAGAGACCTTGCCATGAAAGTGGCTTCTGGTTACATCATTCACAGAGGACTTGGCTCTGTAGGTTCTGAAGGTCTATAAGCTTACAGCAATAATTAGACATGACAATTTTTTAACTTTGAATAAGACTTTTAGCACATTGGGTTGTTGATTATTTGTGTGCAGCAAGTATGGGCTCAACTGCTTGTGTAATTTCCATGAATAGCAGGTTGCACTCATAAGAGCATCATTAATTAGCTGCTTGTGCTATTAACTGCCGTGGAGGTACAGCTACACCAGTTTGCTTTTTTATGAGCTTCTGTGAGAAATTTTTAGTGCTTGTCAAATACACAGGTAGAAAAAGAATAAACAAAAAATATGGCACTTTATAAGTGTGATCCATACAAAGTTGTCTTCATAAGCCAGTAGGTGCCGTTTCAAAACTGCTGCCTAATTGCAAATTGTCCAGGAGTCACTTTTATTCAGCTTCATGCTGACCTGTAAATCCAGACAATGCTCTCATTTGCAGCTTCAGCCCAGGTGTTTGAGCCTCAGTAGTGGGTTTCTGTACAGTTCTACGTCACCAGCTTGGTCACACAGTTCTTGGGTTTTAAATGTGAAGGAGACCAGAGCCCAAGAGATGAAGTCGGTGTGAGTTTCTTCCCTGCCCTCCCTGGGCTTTGGATCAGGCTCATCAAACCCTGCAGAGGGGCAGGTTATTTGCACAACAGTTGTAGAGGCTCTTCCCTATGAATGAATAAACCATTTAGAATTGTATTTTGTAAAGTGCACGGTCGCCATAAATGGGATGAGAATTTTTTTTCCCCCTGAATTGGGCTCTTTGTACTGAAATGTGTAGTTAGCACAAATATTCATCCTCCTCTGCTGTATGAGCTGAAAGGGCCCAGAGGAAGCTTGAAAGTGCAAGTCACACTGACATTTCACTCATCAGTCCTTTGCCCTGATATTGTAACATCGCTGCTCCTCGGCAAAGGCAAAGTGGGGAACATATCCAGCTAATAGGAGAAAAGTTTAACTCTTCATCAGCGGTAAAATTCAGGGCTGAAACAGCGATGTTATATTAATTAAATTCCCTGTTTCACTTTATAATTGTGAGGTTCAGGAGCAGGAACCTCACACAGTTCTGAAGCAAAAAAGATGTGTGTAGACTGCTTATTTGTTGAAAACCTACAGTGAGTGCTACAGTACTTAAAAGGGAACCATAATTGCTCTAAGCTTTTCCTCTTCTGGGGTGTATAGTACTCTGATCTTCATAATCCTGGGTATTGAGAAACTGAATAACAGTCGTCTTGTTTAAAGTGAAAAACATCAATTGCATCTCTCCTCCCTGACTCTTCCCTGGCAGTATTGCCTTGAAAAGCAATTTTCCTCCAGAAGCACCGGCACGTTTGTGTCCTTAAAAATTAAGATGTTACATTAGTTCTCCAGATTCTGAAAGCAAATCATCATCAATACTTTTTATTTGAATATCTTACATGAACATAACAAATATAACATAATGGATGCCTAAAATAATGAGATTTGTATATTTTGTATAAATAGATGTACTTTTCATATGTGACATTTTTGGTGGAATGCTGCTCTGATCAGAACAGTTGAAAGATTAAGGTAGCTGTAATAATAATCATCTCCATGAAAATATGCATACTCCTTATAAGTAATACTTCTATTTTTCTAGCCAGGATCTCAGTACATATTTTATTTCAATATATTGGTATTTTCCTTCAGAGTCACATTAGAAATAACTAACAGACAAATTACATGCTTCAGAGTACCAGAAACAAACAAATAAAGCCCCCCAAGTAATTGTCAGCCCATGTCAGCAATTCAGTTATTAGGATCACATAAACCCATGTCTTATATATTCCACCCAGAATTGTTTTAAGGTCCTTGTATGCATAGAATTTTGAAATATATTATTTGAATATAAAAGTAGATTATGTATTTCCCCTGTGGCTGGCCAAATGTCTTTCCAACAAAGGGTAAAATAAGAAGGCTATTTTTTTGTGTAAAAGAGTGATCTTTTTAGTCATGCTTGATTGCTTTTTCAGGACTGTCTCCATTTATAATGAGATATTCTTGGACTCATTTGAACCAGAAAGTTTAGTAAAATTTTTACATTTTTTACATAAAATACCTTGAATTATTTAAACAGTCTCAAACTCAGTATTTTTGAAATATGTGATATATATTGGATTTTTTGCTTCGCAGGCTGAACACAACAAAAAGTGGAAATATATTTAGCATATTTACAAGAAATATTTGTTTTAATCTTTCATACTCGTCAGCACTTCACACTAATTTAGTCTTATCTGCTGCTAAGGAGTTACACAGTAAGGGATGCACTTGTTATTCAAATCCCTATTAATGTTTCATATCATAGTTTGGCAAGAAAGCTGTGACTCTATTGGGCTATGATACAGGAAGTTTTAATTATCTGTACTTTTCAGAAAACTTGGCCTAGGATGTCTGTGCTGAGAACAATGATGTGAATTTACTTTTATCAGGAGTTTAAAATTACATTATAAAATGTGTTCTGTGATACTGTTCTTATAAGATCTGATGTGCAATGAAATGTGCAGAGCTTGAGGAGAAAATGCGTTTTTATTATAATCACAGTGCCCAGATAAAATTGTGCGATGCTTTAGGAATATTTATTTGCAGATAAAGATAAATTTCATATTTCCTAAGTTTGTGTTTTACTATTGGAAACTACACAATCATCCTTCTATGTTTAGCTTGAGTCTAGTACTTGCATTGGTCTATATTTAGTCTTTTCAGTGTATTTTGTAAAAATATTTCATTGAAATGTTAACAGAGCTTACTTAGCAGTTCTGTATTTTGCAGGCAAAAAACCACAACCCTCTATCAGTTGTAGATCAAGTAGAAAAATCCTGCAACAATTCCTTTTCAAAGGAACAAGTTGTAGTTCAAAATTTTATTTTACAGTACTTTTATCTTTAGGCACTATGAGAAGCAGCTCTTTTACTTCTGAACCCACAGCAAAAGCCCG
This sequence comes from Passer domesticus, assembly GCF_036417665.1. NCBI lineage: Eukaryota > Metazoa > Chordata > Aves > Passeriformes > Passeridae > Passer > Passer domesticus. The sequence goes on from NC_087484.1 coordinate 7,196,112, forward strand.
TGTCTCGTCTTTCCTGTAATTGTCCATTCTTTTTATAAGATTTATTTTTGCCTGTGGTGCTGAACTGAGAAAGTCACCCAGCTAAAATGTAGTTACTTCATTTCCAAGTAAAAACAATGGCGTTTTCATGTCCACACTTATTATTATTCTGAGAATGTACTAATTTGTTACATCCAAGATGACGGTTAGCTTGGTCCATGAAAGGGGCACGGTGCCAGCTACTGCAGCTCAGTAAAAGGACTTCTTTCATGGCAAGTGGTGGGACAGAAAGTAGCCTGCAGTGCCTGTGGGTCCGGCAGGCAGGCTGCCAGCAGAGTCATCCTGGTCCTGGGCTTTGCTGTGCCGGGCTCTGAATGAAGCTCAAACTATGATTTCACTAAATGTCGGCGTGGGCAGCCAAATTTTCGAGCCACCAGTGCTCTAAGGAGCAACTGATAAATGTTTTATCCCCGCGGGCTGTAGTTGATGTTGCACAAGGATTTTGCATGTGCTCAATGCATTATCGTTCTTGGCATTAAGCTTAGATAATTGTCTACTTATATTGAGCCTGTAATAGCAAAATACAAGTGAAGAGGCATGTTTTACAAAGTAAAACTATGAAATAGGTTTAGCTATATTACTATGGATTTTTTTTGTTCTATCCCACTAAATTTGAATGAGAATGAAGTATGATTCTATACCTTAATGCTGCTCAAACCAGGGTGGTCTCATAATTTTGTTTTACATGCATGACATTGCTTAAGGTCATTAGTTGTAAATCTTAGTATAAAAAGACTGAAAATATATTCAGTACTTTGTAGTTACCGAATACATATTTAAAAGCCTCTATGAAAAGTCGGGACCTACATGGCAGATTTTCAGTAGCTGAATGGTCAATTTAATGATGTAGATTAGCTGTATCTAAACAGTAAATGGAGATAGGCTGTTGCAAGGCTTTGATGCATATCTCTGATGCATATCCCAGTTGATCAATTTTCTAATTTTAGGGATTAGCATTCTGCTTTTCAATCCTAATATACCCTCTGGTTACATTCTATTTGAAATTTAACTTAGATCAGGTATAGCTTCATTTACTTTTTGCTGTAGTTTAACCGTCTAACAAGTACAAATTAAATTTTAATTTGGTTTTTCTCTTTGCAGTGACTGTGATGTAATGGTCTCATTTTTTCACTCATTTTTTTCTTAGCATTACCTGACTTCTAACTGGTTATTTAAATCACTGTTTTATATTAAAAGACGGCCTTCAGTATTGCTTTAAATGTTTTTTAAAGTAGTTTGCATTCAAAAATTTTGTTCAGCCTAGTTAAATTCAACCATTCAGTTTAGCAGCTAAAACTAATAAAGAAAAATTACTTTTTTATCAGATAGATTATTACTGCAATAACCATGTAATAGTTGTGCATAGTATGATCAACTTTTTTATGTACACAAATTGTTTATGCAGGATCTGCTGAGAACAGATAGGCAGCTTTTTGTGCAAATATGAAGTAATGTTTAAATAATTTATTTTGAGAAAATCTGATTTTCTTTTTATTGCTCATGTTCATGGAGCTAAAGTAGTTCATGTGAAAGTGTGCATTGATTTTTTTTAATGTTTTCAACACAAAGGCTACTAATGTATATCCATTTGATAAAATACTCTCTTAAAAGCATGCAAATCCAAGCAAGTTATGACTGCTAATTTTGTCTTTGCAAATTCTGGATCTTTAACATACAGACTAATTAAATATTTGTAATAAAACAGTTAACTCCAGCGGGTTATTGCTGGGGTTTGCAAAACTGCATTGAAGTGCTTTCTTTTCATTTCATTGATGGTGGAACAAACATTTCTTTAATAAGGATACAGCACATTCTAATTTTGTAGCAGAAGCTTAGATAAGGATCAGGCCCCTCTGAATCACTGCTTTGACCTATGACATGGCAAGTGCTGAAGCTCTTTGGCAAAAGCAGAGTTAGTCATTCATTATTATGCACAGGACTTCCCAGTTCTAAAGGGGCTCTGTGCTTTCTCTCAGATAGACTTTGTTTGTTGGAAATGAGAACTGTATTTTGGCAGTAAAGGACAAGAACTGAAGCAACTCTGCAGGCAGACTCATTATGACATAATCCTTCATTAATCCTTATTCTCTATTAATAGATCATGACAGAAGTTTTGCTTTGGGTGACCATCTTCACCAGCAAGCCATGAGAGAGCAGTAATAGACAGAAACCCAAATAATAGACCCAAGCTCTTCTTTTTGGGCTAACATTTTATTTACAGCCTTAAGGAAGTACGTAGGTGTTACCTTGGAGAAGTTAGTGTGCTAAGTGATCTATTTTCTTCAAGTGCAACCTGGCTTTGTATCTGAGAAATGTGATTCATCTGTTGGAAAATGGATTACTTACGTGACTTACCTGGCAGATAAACACACTGAAAAATTAGGTGTTGATTGCAGACTTGCTGCAGGAAAAATATAGGGATTCAAGACCCCATCAGAGTGGAAGTGGCAGTTAAAAGGGAAAGGACTGAAGAATGACATTTTAAGTGGCATGTGAAATGAATGTGACAAAATTTGGCCAAGAGAAGGACTATTTGAGAGCTTTTTGTTTCCAAGAAAGTTCAGGAGAAAAAACCCACATAACTGTGGAGTGTTTGGAAATGTATTTTTGTAAAGGTTACAAAACCTATTGTTTTACTTGTTATAAGAAAAAAATGTATAAGTCAAGAATAATGAGGTTAATATTTGCCTGATAGTGCAGCATATAGACCATGGCCACTCTCAAACTGCCAGAGACAGGCAGTGAAACAAAAAGTGCTGAGGAAAAACAAGTAAATTAAACATTTTTCAGGGATTGTTAACCATTGATTAAGGAGTCCCTGGTTCTTGTTAGAGCTGGATTTACTTGCATTGGGTCTTGGCTGTGCCGTGGTGCACAGAACTTCTAGGTGAGTTTGCTTACCTGCTGAAGGGCTCCTGTTGGAACTGATGCTGCTGATGATGACAGAGCAGGCTGGTGTGTTTTGTTATACAAATTAGGCTTTGTTACCTCTATTAATATTGTCAAATATAATTTGTATATAAGCCAAAATTTAATTTTTGAAGCAACTGTCTGTATCCTAGAAAATAATTTGTTCATTTAAACTGTAGTGTGATATTTAAGTTGTTTAAGAGAGTAGACTGGACTACCTCCATTAGCTTCTGTGAAACTATACAGATTTACATCCATTGTGAATAAGATCACTAATTTTATTACTTCTTCTTAAGATTTAGTGCCTCTTTGTTATGATACATGCTGTAATGTCAGTTTGACTGGGAAAAAAGGTGTAGAAAATCCCACTGTTAGACAAACTGAGTAGAAAATGTTTGTATTTGTACTAGGTCTTTGAGGCACTTCCAGAATCCAATGCCTAGAAACACAGGTGAAAAAAACATGTGCTTCTGAAAATATAATAATTACTAAGATAAGATGTTGTTTGCTTCTAGCAGAACAGTATTTTATACCTGAAAATCTCAATATGTATTTCTTTTGTGTAGTTTCTTAGCATCCTCTCCATTCTATTCAGAAAGATATAAAATATGAACAGATTTTTAAATTTTTCCATAGGAAAGGTTTGCCATTCATATAGAGGAGATAATGCAATGGGGTTTACAATTTAAATTTTTATTTCCACTTAGCGTAATACTTTACACAAACAAAAGCCCTACAGTTGCTACACATTGTGAGAAATTGTCAGCAAGTGTGTTTTTCCTTCTGCAAATAACATTTATCACTTTAACTTTTCTGCTGAGAAGTTTGAATCTGATTTAGACATAATGTGGCCATTCAGATATGGGATTATAGAAGGAACAGGAAAACATAATTCAGAATTTCTAAACCATTTATGTGGCACTCTTGTTTTGCACTTCTTTGGGAGCATGCACAATAAAACTGACTTCTGAGTGTAGTTTTACTCCTCTTGCTACTCAACAAATACACAGATAAAATACTGATAGCTTTGGCAGTAGGTGTGGCTACATAAATGCAGTTGAGTGTTCAGGACCTGAGTAAAGCTCAGTGCTTCAGCACATCTGGATTTAATTGTTGCTTTCTGAAGAAGAGATTTCTGATAGTAAGCAGCCCTTTAATCCGGCAGACAAAAGGCATAACAGGATTCAGTGGATGGATGCTGACATGCCAAATTCAGTCTGGAAATGAGATACCAATTTTTAACATAAGGAGTAATTAGCCATCAGGGTGACTTAATGAGAAATAGGCTGGACCCTGTCCCATACTTAACTTTAAAACTTAAATATCTTGTATTCAAGTAAATTTTATGTCTTGAAGCAAGTAACAGGTTGGAAAAAATATTTGAATTTCCCCTGTAGTTTGTTATATGTGGCTTTAAAATCAATTATTGTATTTTTCTGAAGTTCAATTATCATTCATTATTTACTGTTATACTACTTGATATGATTGTGATTACTGAAGGTTCTGTGTTAAACCATGAGAAAAAGAATTACATTGTATTTTCAGCTGTTCAGAGCCAGTGCTGCCTTGTGGCACTCCTGTTCATATCCTGAACAACTGAAGAACCTGAACAGCTCTTAGTGACTATAATAGTAATTCTGTATTGTCTTTTGCATTTGATATCCTTCTTCTGCACAAAAGTCATGGTTTTGGAAAAAGCTATTCTCATTTGTCCCCACCTTCCTATTAGTCTCGGAAAATGAGTGGGATCAACATATCCAATGAGCCATTTTCCTCTTATGTCACATCTTAGTATTCAGCATTTCTGTGGGCACCATGGCTAGATCCAGGATGTTAAATAGGCATTAACGTAACAGGGCTTTAAATATTTATATTTCTTAAAGTTAGACAGAAGTTATTCAGCAAATGAGGTGGTAGGTGTGATGGCTTGCAGACTGAATGATATGCTGTTTTGAGAAAAAACGTATGAAGGATTGTATTCAGCAAGTGGTGAAACAATTGTTCTGTGATGCTTGTCACTGAAAAAAAAAAACCAAAGATAAGAACTCGTAAACTACAGCAAGAAAGTTTCTTAGCAGAAGAAGGTTGGAAAGAAAGAGGATCTTTCCAGCAGTTAGAATGAAAAGTCACTGAAATGGTTTGCCTAGCGATTTATCAAGCCACCATTACAAGATGCTGCACATGGTAGGCAGACATCTGTCAGTAGGGACCTACTCAGAATGATCCTGCTCTTGTCCTGAGCCCTGAGGTGTACAGTAGGAGGGTGAAGAGTATGTGAAGCCCAGACCAGTATTTAAGGTTTCTGACAGCCATCTTCTCCTTGAAACAAGACAATGACTTCTTCAGGTAACCCATAATACCCAGAGATTCCAGATCTTCTGTGGGCTGTCTCTCTGCATAAGTCAAGGAATCAGCATGAGCCATAGGGGACCTTCTCTATTCTGCTTCCAGGGAAGGTGACTTTGATGATGGAGAGAAAGCAGTTATGGACACTTTTAGGACTTGTAATTAGCCTAATGAAGTTGGCCATCACCTGGAATGGGATAATGAGAAGCACCAAAAGCACTGGCATCTGCCTGATCCTGGTTTGGTTCCCAGAGGTGCCATGTGTTTCAGGCAGTCATTCTGAATTTTTTGGTTTTTTATTCTGAAGTATTAAACACTATCTCTAAGCTCTATTTTTAATAATATGCTTAATAAAAACAATAATCAATTGGATTAACTGTTGCTTTGGGATCTTCATACATAATACCTGCATTCAATAGATCAGTAAACTGTGAAAAGTAAGTTTTTTATTCTGCAATATCTGAAGTGTTTCAAGGTGTAGTGCACACAGAATTCCATAGCCTGTCCTTTTGGTTTGGGGGTTTTAGTTTGCTTTGGTTTATTTTAATTTTATGACTGACTGCAAACTCAGGCATGACAGATATATTCTGTCTTTTCTATGCCATTGTAGGAAATCTGTGTACTGACAGTGCTTGCTCTGTTAATATTGCCAGGCAGAGTGACCTCTGCCCAGAGCTCAGGCACATGACAGAGCATGTATATGAACCAGGGAGCTCAGGGTAGTCCTGTAAATAGCTTCTCTCCAGCTTCACAGGACAGGGGATTCCCGAGCCTCTTCCTCTGATTGTGTTTCTGTGCACTCCTCTTTTGTCAGCTGTAGATGGCAGATCCTTGTTGTACCTATCAAAGCAGATTCCTGCACAATGCCAGCCAGGACCCAGCACTGTCATGTAGCGGGCTCCTTAAAAAAATGCACTGGGAGATGTGGCAGTCAGGCTGTTAATTACCATATAAAACATCACTTTCTGAGTGTGAGTCTTCCACGGTGTCTTCACTTTTTGGCTTGGCTATTCTTCTTGTAGCAATGTATAGAATTAAATCTGTGATTGGACAGCTGATAAGTGAGCTAGTAGTTAATAGTCTGATGGCAGAAAGTGGAGGTGTTACATGTAGGAAGAGGTCTTTTATTTGTTGCTAAAAGGAGAGATTCTGACTCATTTTAGGCTCTGGAGTAATGTGGGTGAGCCAACACATGGAATGTGGCAAATCTAGGTATTTGAAGACAAGTGAATGGAAATTGTCATTTTTTTGTGACAGGAGAATGTGTTTGGTATGATGCCAAGTAAAAACAAGTATGTGCAGATTTGTTCGAAACACAGAAACTTCTCATGTCCCTGGGATGTATTTCAGATTCTGAAAGGAAACAAACAGCCAGAAAAACAGAAAAGAACAAAAGTAATTGAGAACATGCAATCCCAGGTCTTGTGCACAGATTTAATTAAGACCTCTACCTTCAGTGCCTTTGCCAAACAGTTTTTGTAAACCTTAGGCAAAATATGTTGGCTACTTCACATTTGGAGACACAGGCGTCAATTTCCATGGTACAGAGGCAATCCTTTTGTTCAGAACTATGTTACTTCAAACGAGTATTTCATTAGGGTGAATATTTATGTAAATTTTGGATATGCTCTGTGTACTGGAAAAACTCTTCCCGAAAATGTGTCGCATCAGTAATGAGTTGTTGTTGGTTTTTTTCCCACTGCCTTGTACCGTTCTTAGAGATGTAAAGCAACACATCTTATGTTTCCTCCCCTTTCTGCACGCAGAATAGAAATTACAGCGACAGCTTAGCTTGTTTTGCCTGTGGATCAATGCCAGAAAGCAGTTTTGAAGGTGTTTTAAAATGAAGACATCTGGCAGCTGGCGTACTTACAATTCATTTGCCAAAGACAAGTTGCATGCTGTTGGAATTTTCAATTGAAGGTCACGCACCAGGTAAAAATCAGTCAGGTGGAGCTCGTGTGTGGTGAACCCACACACTTGAAGAATTGTTGGCCCAGGGATGTGTGGGTGGGCTAAACTGTGAAGGATGTTTGTCTAATTTTTCCCCTTTAAAATGTGAAACCCAAAGCTAAAAAAAGGTCAGTAAATCTGAGGAGAAATCACAAGGCTATGATATTTCAGTGGAACCACCATCAATTAGTTGGAGCAGAGAGTGCCAAAAAAAAAGAAAAAGGAAAGATGAATAAGAATCTGACATAATGTTGGACAAACACTCTACTGTCAACTGAGTGGTCACACACTTTTTGCTCTTATTTTTTTCAGTAAGAAATAGCCTGGAGGATTATTTGTACACAGCTTTGTACTGACAGTGAATTAGTAACACTGTGTCATTGTGCATTCAGTGATTCAGTGACAGCTCTGAGACTAAGCTGTTCACATTAATTGATGTTTAATGGTGTTAATGCAGTATGTTTTACCATTATAAACTTTCTCTTCATCAGTATGGTTACTTAACAAGATACTAATATTTCTAAATCAGGGGGTCTGTACCCACAATGGCTTTACATATGTTTACATGGAAAATACACGTCCTGTCTGTGTGACGTGGGGAAATGTTATTCAGTATAACTGCTGCAAGAATAAAAACATCAGGCCTGAATTCTTCTCTCACTTAAGCATGGTTTATGTAAAAGAAGCATCTTTTGTATTAATAGATATAGACATTTTTATTATTTGAATATATATAAAAAGAAGGAAATCAAGTCTAGGACCCATGTATGTTGCAATATTTAAAAGTTCAACTGTAGCAGATTTTTCTGTGTTTTGCTAGATGAAAGATTTAATGTGACATTTTAGAATGCTTTGCATGCAGAACTTGGTTAGATATAGATAAACCTAAAAGTGACCTAATTCCTTTTAGGAAAAAATTTTGAACAATATTGGATTTTCTGAAGTATAAGCATAAGAACAGTCTTCCCTATTGTTTCTGAGAAGGGAAGCTCAGAAATTAATTGAACAGCATTATTCACTTGGTAAGGTCAGAAGCTGTCCTTGTCAATGGAGAGTATAGGTCATTTCTTCTGCTCTATAAGTACATAAAAACATACTTTTGTCATATTTTACCCAAAGCTCTTAGGCAGAGGGTCCAGAGATCCCAACTATTCCCTATAGAGCTTCTGAAGCCTAGCTCCTAAACCCTTAGGCTGACTGGAAAAGTAACTTTGTTGTTTAGACCATGAGCTTTCTCCCCAGGAAGTGGGAGAAATAAGGGATGGCTGATTCTGGTATCCAGTGCAGGACCATGGGCTTCTCTGCCTTTAAGGGAATTGTTTGTAACTGATTGCACTGCAGTGTGGACCCACGGCTAAAACACTGAAGGATTCAGTGGAGCCAGAATCCCATAGATCCCAATAGACTGCAATTTATGAAAAAAAAAAAATAGCAGAGGCAAATGCATCTCTTGAAGCAATATTTTTTGTCAATGGAGAGTTAAAAATATAGGGAGACAAAAGGAATACTTATTTAAATTCATTTTCTTACTAGGAAGAGTTCAAACTGTACCCCTTCTCTTTCTTCCTTTAAAGTGTAAGCTGCTCCTCTGCTGCTCAGGTTTTGGGCAGCTGGACTTTACAACAATCCCTATCAGTTCTCCTGCCCTGTGGTTGTGCAGCTTGCAGGTCACAGGGAGCAGGATCTGCCTGAAGCCTTAAGCACTTCTTTAAAATAAATCCTTGATAACTGCTAGTATAAATTACTTTGAACCAAAGATTCTGGTGTCAGATTCAGGTGTACAAAAAAAGTTGAAACTTTTTCACATCTTGCGGAGAGGTGTGATTTAAATTGTGTAAATGTAACATACTGTAAAATACTGGATTATTTTTTTGCTTCCTGTAAGAGGGAATGCAGAGTCTAAAGATGAAATATGAAACTGCTTTGAGATGAGGATCTAGAGAAAATGCTGATGATTTGTCACAACTGTTCATCATTGTACTAAACCTGTTTTGTTTTCCTGCTCAAATTCCTGACAGATAATGGCAATCTGACATTCTTACTGTTTTCATTTTACTGCAAAAAAGATCCACAGAGAAGGGGCTGAAACCAAGTAGTGTTATTACATTGCAAGGCTCTTAGTCTCTTAAGATTGATTTCTTGAGTAACATAAGCTGTTTCTACTGCAGTCATGTGAATATTTTGAAGTTGCTCTTGCTTAATGTGAAATTCCATTACTGGTTGAGAGGAGCCCATGGTTATCCTGCTTAACTGTCCCCAAACACATGAAATTGTGCACTTTGCCCCCTGCAGATGAGCCCAGGGCAATTATAAATATTTTGAGGGACATCTTCAAAACAATGTGCCTAAGATAGCGTTCTGATTTATAATCAAAGATTTTGTTACTTCACCTTGGGCTGTAGCATGACTGTGGGAAATAAAACTGTCTTCTTAATTTTTATGTCCAAAATTTATGATCCTCGCCAGCCTCATGCCCCAGTGTGTTAAGAGCCTTTTGCACTCTTTTGCAGGGCTACAGTGTTTTGTGTTTTCTCTTGGAACCTGAGCCCCTGGCAGCAGGGTATAACTGGGGTCTCAGGGAATTTTACAGACTTTACAACACTGCTCCAAAGGTTTCCAGCAGAAGCTGCTCGAGCCTGGCATTGATTTTGTTCAGCAGCAGACTTGGTTCACTCTGTGGCCATGTCCCAGCTCTGGTTTGTTTGTGTTTTTCCTCTTTGTTTGTTATGGAAGCAGATTGCCTAACATGCTGCATGAGAGTTATTCTACTGACAAAATATCAGTATGAAAACTCTTGATTCTGAGGTTCACTTCATCTTGGGTGCCATTGGATCCAAAGTTAAAGAGGATCTTTAAAAGCTCAGTGCAGCAGAGATTCTGCTTCAAGTGGTATATCCATAAGGAATGTTGTCATTAATGATTTCTTAGGCTTTGGGGATGAGGATACTGCCCTCATGTCTGTGTTCTAATTATGCTGAAATGTTTAATATAAATTCAGTGTTTTTATTGAAGCCTTTCCTTGGCATAATGATGTATTTGGTTTAGTTATTGTTTCTGTTAATTCTAATGCCCCCTGCTGCTGAGGAAATGGCATGTGCTCTATAAATGGAATTATAAATATGTTAAAGGATACAAATTGGAGTGCTTTAAGAGTACAAGTGGATATTTGGGAAGCAAGAAGTGATGCTATATTAGCGTGCAATAACATCTTCTGGGCAAAATAAATCCAAACACATACTGAAAATAAGTGAGGGATAACTACAACACAAGTACTGTAGGAATGTGTATAAACATCTGAGTGTGTGTGTGTATATGAACCACTTTTTGCACATTTCTGGTAGAAGGGAAGGAGTAGGATAAGTAAATTTTAGAAAAAGGTGAACAACCATCACTGGGAAAGATAGTGAAAGGTGAAAACTGCTGAACATTCAGAAACTTTTCATATTTTTCTTTTTTAATTGATTTGCTTTGTCTGAATGCCCTTTTTTTGTGTTTTTGGGATTTTTTTGTTGGGGTTGGTTGATTGGTTTTGTTTTGGTGTTTTCTTTCTTTTATTTTTTTTGCGTGTGTGTGTATTTTTTTTCTCTCTTCTTTGAGACAAAACCCATTCAGCTTTGGTAATGATATGCTACTTTAACAGGAATAAAATGTTGTAGTTACAGACTTGATGGGTGACACAAGTTTTTATGCATGGAATTTTTCATCATAGAATTTTCTCTTCAGAATTTAATAATCCAGAAAATTTAATATGGTTTGAAAATTGCTTGACACAGATTATTAGTCAGCATTTTCATAAGGAAACAGGGAGTAAAGACTGTTTTAACAAGATGGAATTTGCTTTACGACCCTGAAGAAGTACTTCAGTGTTATTAGAATATGAGGTAAAAATTCAATAATATTGTGAAAGAAAATTAAGACTGTCATGACAAGGTAAAATGAACCATTAGAATGCAGTAGATAAATATGCTGTAGATCTAAATAAAGCTCAAGAAGAATAGAATTTTGCTGAAAAAGGTATTAGTTTAACTATAGCAAGAAAGATGACTCATAAATGAATATTCATTGTGAGAGACAACCTTGGAAATGAAGCCAGAAAGAACTGAGTGAATAGCAAAAAAAACCAATGGTCAGCAAAGACTGTTTGATAGGATAGTGCAGTACTCATACAGTGGCCATCAGCAGAAATCCCCTTCACATGGTATAGGTAAGGCTGTACCGTGTAAAACTCCCAAAAATATAAAGAAAGAAGTAACACATCTGTGCCTTTAAAATATTTTTAACTCATCTGTATTTTAAATCTATTTTAACACAAAATCCTTTATATCTCACTTGTATTTCTCCATGAACTGCATTACTTGAAGTGAGTTTGTCTTACTCCATTTTTCATCAGAGATCTCCATCTGCAATATCTTCTCTCCTCATGGGGTGTAGAGAGAGGACCCCATTACCCAAGGATCAACCCAGGACTGGCATAAGAGCTCTAGTAGGGCCAGCATTGCTTCCATCATTCTTATGTGTGTAAAAAACACCAACCTTGTAACTCGGTCATTTAGTGAATGATTTTCAAGCACTCAAATTCTTCCGGTTTAAATCCTTCATATTTTGAATCTTTCTCATAGTCCTATTCAAAAGAAACTAATATATGTATTGTATGCACAATGGATGGCTTGAAAGAGAAGTTGTCTTCACTGACAGGAGAGATCAAGTAAAATTATTTATTTTTTTATTATAACATATATTATATTGAAAACTCATATTGTAGGGTGACTAGGGGAATAGGTTGCCATAAGGTCTGAACTTGAGTGAAGGGAATAAAATTGTACTGACTTTTAATATTTCACATGCTTTGCCATTAACTCATCCCCTTTTTTTTTGGCAATAAAATGTAACCAGGAGAAAAAACAATCTCTTCTGTGATCAAAGTGCTCATTTTCAAAGAGGCAGGGTGAGTGTTCTTTTCCACATCCAAATGGCCACTCCATGGCATGGAGTAAAGGACAGCCATGAGATATGGGCTCCCCCTTGCCTGAAAACAGGCACAGACTCACAGCCCACCTCAGACACAGAGAAATTCAGACCTGCACCCAATTAAGAGCTAAGAACCCTCTGAAAACCAAAGTTTCCTAATTAATGAAACTTAGTTATGTGTTTGATTTCTTTTTGGAAAATGCACAGTATGTATTTCCTGAGTTATATAAACTCACAAATAAAAGAATTTTCCTTAATCTCCTCTAATCTCTTACAATCCTATGAAATATCAGTTCCTGTTTGTAAATAGACTCTACTGAGCCTGATAACATCTGAACATTCAGTTTATCGCATTTGGAAATGGTGATTTGGTCTCTCACAGGCTGCTCCAAGGGGTCACTTAGTCCATCTCCAGGGAATAATCAGCATTTTCAGCAGGATGGGCCAGTCCAGCATTGGTACCTGTGCCCTCCTGGACCAAGCCTGTTGGCACCATCAGCTTCACAGGAATTCTGAGCATCTTGGCAATGTGGAACCAAATTCTACTTTCACACTCAGCACTTACTCATATATAGAAGACCTTCAAGGACACACCTGAGAGCAGATCTGGCTCTGTGTGATTAACACACACAGTCAATTCACAGAACATATTGGAAAATTTTCATAATCAGTAACAGAAAGTTTGGATAAGTGTATACTCTGCAGTATCTTTACCACAGAAATTTTCTGTTGCAAGCTGCCATGCTCAAGTATGCATTTCTTTTATGAATGAAGGTCTTTTGTGCATCAAGATTAAAATCCTCTGCCTCTCTGCTATGAAGGGGAAAAAAAATCTCTTTTAGAGTGCAGTTCATGTAAACCATTTCTTTAAAAACAGAGCCCTTAAATAGCTCCAAGTACATTTCTGTGTATGACACATAAATGTCCACTAATTGCATGTAGGGAGAACTGAGATTCCAATAGCAAATTCTGTAAAAAGTAGATATACAAAGAAAAGTGGAAGCATCTGTTTAATATATACGACATTAGAATTTAATTTTACCTCTGTGATGCTTTTGTGTAGCTGCAGTGTTACAGAGGAGCACATAAGCATAGTAGTGCAGTGTCAGCAGGTGCATGCCACCAAATTACTGCTTTTAATTTGCATATTCATCTGCTAAGAAGCATGTCATTATCATATCAAAGGGATACTAAGCAACATCTAGCTTCGAGAGATGTGGCATAGTTTCAATACGAGCAATTAATGCAAGATGAGGACTCTCTTTTTGTCATGTCTCCCAGGGCTAGCTGTAATCGGGCTTATTATTGGATACCAATAAGACTGAGGTACCAGTTGGCAGAGAATGAGAGAAGTACAGAAAAACAGAGCTGTATGAGGTGTCTTAACTACACACTTGATAGAAAACCAATTCTCTGGTCACTTTTTGAAAACAAAAGCTGCTGCTATCTGCTGAATAAGTCTGATCAAAGATAAACATTATATGTAGCATATCTTTAAAGGGAGATGACAGAGAAAAAGTTAAACCAAAATAGGCTGTATTTTCCATGAAATGAATTAGTAAAGCTGACTAATGAAATGCAGAATCAAGGCTCTTAGAATTCCATGCTCTTGGAGAAACAGATTTATAAGTAAGCTTTTATTTCAAAGATTCTTGTTGCAATAGGTCACTACTCCATGGGACAAAGAGAGTAGATGGAGATCATAATTCAAGAAGGATGGCAAGTGTCCTGCCACTGTTCTGTGCAAGGCAGTGTACTTTGCCAGTGGTCACAAATAGGAAAGTAGATGGAGTTTTAACATGTTGAACAAATCAGTATTCAAAAGTAGTTTCCTACAGTAAAGTCCACTTTGATGGACTGTTTTGAGAAAAAAAAATTCTCCTCATGCATGAAGAGATGTACCAAAGGATAAGTTGGGTCAGCCTGGGGCCTCCTGTGCTCAAGATGTAGGCAGAAGTAGAGGAGCAAGGCAAGAGTACAAGGACATTTCTGACAGGACATCCTGTGAGCTTCCACCACTTGGTAGGTTCCTCCTAAAACTGATTTGACATCTGTGTTCAACAGCTGCGGGTAAACTTTGGGCAACAGTTGAGATTCTGGCAAAGACAGGTGGAGCCTAAAATGTGATTGATGGCAGACTCCTCAGACAGATATTCAAAGGGAAAACCAGCCATGAACTGGTTAATTACATTTCAGATTTTGTTCATAATTTATCTCTTGTGGTTTAGCGCTTTTGAAAAACCTAAGCTCTACAGCCATCAAAATGAGGCCAGTTTTGTCTCCACCTTCTGAGGATCTCATCCATAATGTAGTTTAGTACTGCTTGGGTAAAAAGAATCCTGAACTACACTGACCAATTTCATTTTTAGAAAGGGAAGGAAACTTTTCCCCTTTTTGTCACTGGGCCGTCATCTTTTGACACACAGTAGGTTTTTAAGAAGTTTGCATCTTCAGTACTTTTAACTCCTTTGTATCTTTAGTACTTTTAACTCTGATCTTACCACTGAGGCTAACTTCCCTGATTTATTTCTAATAATGTCAATAAGATTAGGACTTCACCCTCTTTGGGCACTATTGAATTGGATTCATGGCTGTAGCTGCCCCAGCCTCCTGATAATGATCAGTTGTTAGTGGCAGTTAGTCATTATACTGTGGGAATGAGAAAGCAGCTGTAATGTTTAAATATCATGATTATAAGGTTAGTAGTAGTTTTTCAGGGTTTCTGCAATTATGTATAGGTACAATGACATGTGCTTCATGTCAGCAATACGAGTACAGATAAACAAAATAGATGTGCCACTTACAGGATACACTGGCTTTTTTCAGCTTTTCTAAACAACTTTTGTTGTGTTTTGTTCAGGGGCTAATAGTCAGCATTTTACAACATCTTGGTACATTTAGTAGAAGATAATGTCATAATGTCATAGTCCTTTATTGTTTCACTGGATTAACTGGGTAATCTTAACATTGGCATTTCCCTACATTTTGAATTCCTGGGAACTGACTGTCAAAAAAGTTTTCTGTCTGTCATATCTATAGTAGTTATTGTCACATTATGATTCACATAATAGGTGACAATAGGAAATTAAATGAACTTAAAATTTGTATTAATAACCCCTGTGAGATCTTGTATACTCTTTCAGTGTTTCAATGATTTCAAAATCTCATTGTTAGAGTTGGGAAAAAAAATTCAAAGGTACTTGCAGTGTTTTCAATTTTTTTATCACAATACCATTTACCATTATGGTGGGGTAAAATAGAAACTAAAGGCTTGTAAATTTTTTAATAATCATAATATTTGAACCTTAAATAAAAAGAGGGAAAAAGGAAATTTAGAGGTCTCCACTAGAGTTCACCAAGAACATCTTGCTTTCTTTTCACAAACAAATCTCTGCAGGGTCTTTAGTGGGAAAAAACCCCAAATTTCTGTCTTATTTTAAATTATTATAGTCTAATTTTTTTCCATAAGTGATGAAAAATCTTTTTTAAATGAAAAATTAATGTTGGCCCCATGAAGATATATGGATTTCTCACAAAGGGTTAAATTTTGTTATGCTTTTAGAGATGTGAATCCTTTGCTATAGTCTTAATCCAGATGTTTCCATTCCAGCAAAACTTTTAGTAAGAGAAGGAAATTATATTGGTGGGGGAAAAAAAATTCCCACCAATTTCTCATTAAAATTTGCAGTTATAATTGTAATTTGGAAGAAGAATAGGTTGGTGATATACTAGATTGTTACTTTTTAGACTTCACAGTTAAGGATTTACAGAGTAATACTTAACACTTTATATACTCCTTCAAGGCTCAGCTTCCTCATCAGTACATTTTTATATTCTCCAGTTCTGTGAAGCGTTATGAAATATTATTATTTACTAAAATCATAAATCACATATATTTGAGAAGTTGCTACACTTTTACTGATATAACCTGTGTGAAAATTAGGCAATTCTAATTGATATTTTGTCTTCAAGATGTGGCTCAAGAAGGGACTCTACATTATGTGAAATTATTGGTTTTGGTAGCATTTAAAGAAGTATATTGATATAGTGAGGAAGACTTTTTGAGAAACTATTGCTTATCTACTTTTTGATGTCTAACACAATACATACCAGGATGAAATAAGAGGGATAATGAAAAAAAATGAAGATAATAGGGGTTTTCCTTGATAAATTACAGTATATAATTTTTAATTCTGCTTATAATTTGGTATGCTATTTTTATCACACCAAATCTCACAGGTAAATAACAACTCTGTATACTCACAAACTCTCAGAGTATTTCATAAAACTGAGCTGAACTGTATTGCCTTAAACTTAGTAGATATGTATTGTTAAAGTAAACATTATTCGAATTATTACAGAGAAGACTGGACAACCTCCTTCAGGCTCCTACATTGAGTTATATTTGCCTACATTCAGTCTTGCCTCTCAAGTAATTTTTCAATTGGATGTAAAGAAACTGGTGTAGTTTACTTTAGATAAGCATTATTAATTAGGTGAGACATTAGTACATTTTCAAGTTTCTCAGTTGGAGGTTTGCCATTTCTAATGGCAGTGTTGTGAACAATAGCACACATTAATTTCATTCCAAAAATTAATTGGAGTATTGATATGGGTTATGCCTTCAGCAGCATTTTTTCTTCAAGACTGGAGAAATGGTGCAGAACATATGTTTAATTTTAGCATAGTGTGTTTTTACTGAAACTTCAGTATCAAATATCAAAGTAATCAAATATCAAGTAATATCAAAGTCCAGTTAAAGGCTGTGGTGGAGGCTGTGTTGTGATGTTGTTCTTCCTTTTCGCTGGGGAATAGGAACAGATCATAAAATGCATCTGTGAATTGTAAGAGATGATTTGTTATCGTGCACATTTTTCCTGATGCTTTCTCTGATAGAAGGGCTAAGCTGAAGCAGCTAAACTCATTTTTCCAGTGCCATTTTAGGCTCGGGGGTTGAAGGAGAAAAGCCCTGAGTTATGACACTAGAACTGTATTGCCATGATGACAGTAAAATAAGCAGTGACAGAGACAGCTTGAATTTTACTGTAACAAATGTTCCCCAGCCATGGAGCATTTCCCATAGAATCCCAGACCCCTGGATCTCTCTGGCCTCACTGCTCAGTGATGTTGGCTCAGGCCAGCCCATGCCCACACGTGGCTCTGCTCTCTGAGGGTCTGGTCCTGCCTGGCCCTGAGTACCCTCAGCTCCCTGCCATGATTTCCGTGGGATTGGAGGACCTCACAGGAGGGTGCTTGATGCCTTACAGGATCAGACACTGATAATTGAATCTCACAAGACAGAGGTGCAAGAAAATTGTTTTCTTTCCAATTTCACTCTGCTGAAGTCAGGCTGACTTTCCACAGCATGTTTGTAAGTGCCCAGGGCCAGATCCCACAAGAGTTTTGCAGTTTTCATTTGCTCCATTAAGAAGTGAGGATGCTCAGATGATCATTGGATTGGACCTGTTTTATTGTACTTCATTATTTCTAAACCAAGATCAAAGCTGTTATTTTTCTCCAAATCTGTTAAAGCTAGTATTGTTTTCTGCAGATATTGCAGATCATCTTCAGATGATGATAAATGAACAGAAATGACACTGCAGACTATGTAGTATCAGTTATTATTATTCATAAATAAAGTTTATATGTATTTATAAAGTAGCAGAATTTAAGCAAATTATAACCCCAAATTTTTGTTCAGATTTATTTAAAATAGAAGGATGATAAATGCTTTGAAATAATAATTTGTTGGTTAAAAGGAAAAGGTTGATGTAAGAGTGAATTAAAGCACATTTCTAACATGATCTTTCTAATACAAATGGAATTGCTATAAATAAACTGTGGTTTTATTGTCGAGTAATGTGTTCAGTTATGCCAGACTAATAACTCCTCAGCCATGTACAAATCTACATTGTTTTAATGTCAGTAAATGTTCTAATCGGCTCAGCTGTAGCTCGTGGTCATAACACAGTGGCTGACAATGAAAAGTACATTTTAACTTACCACTTTTCCTTGAATGTTCACATTTTTATCCTCTACATAGCAGTGCTTCTAATAACTTTCTTTCCTGTAACAGATCTTTGCTAATTCTGCATGGTAGAAGCATCTGATTTTCCAATGTCAAATGTTTTTTGCTTAGTCTTTCATGTATGAACTTGTCAGTTAACAGCTGAGAACTTGGTGATGATGAATAAGGTTGCATATTTTCAGTCTTCTCCCTCATTGTCTTTTCTCTCTAACCAAGACTCAGCAGGTGAGACTTCACTTCACCAGTACAGGGCTTCTTTTTCCCAAAGAATTATCTTCATGCTGTGTCCTGCTTTCAAAAGAGATGTGAAGTCATTCTGGAACTTGAGACATGAGGGATTCCAAGGAGAAGAAACCAGAAACTACCTCTGCTTGTGCTCATTACCAATCACTCATGAATGAGTGCTCAGAGATACTTAACCCTATATGACTTCATCAGTTGTTCAAGCATTAATTCTACTCCTGCACTGATGACTTTATTCACAGTTTGCAGAGAGCATATTGAAGCTCTCAGCTGAAGTGATTTAGCCAAGGCTGTATATATCCCATGCCAGGGATAGTGTCAGATCCCAGGACTTCCTGATTCTTACACGTAGAACTTTATAGTAGTAGAAAAAATTACTAATGACTGAACAGACACTTGGAAGACTAGCAGACTATAATGCAATATGGACCATTTTGAGTCAATGCTGAGTAGAATAGTTATTCAAGATTTTTTCCCCTGTTGGCACTAGAAATGCTAACAAAGCTGTAGGCATTAGTATTAACTCCTGGTATTAATTTATTTGCTGGCATCAGGTGTAGGAAGTCTTGTAAAGAAAAGCCAATTCCTGCTCAAAAGCATTTTGCTTTGTTTTTTCCTGAGAGGGCCAGGACTGTCTTGCCTCATAAACTGGAGTCTGGAGGCTTCTGGGAGGAAGGAAGGAAGGAATTGAAAACAAAAATATTAAAATGCATGTCCTCATCTCTAGACAGCCATGGCATTTTCTTTATAACCCTTACTTCACCTTTTCCACTTTTGTTCTGTCCAATATATAATTCCATTTACAGTATAATATATTTGGGCTTCTTTTTATTTGCAGTAAGGAGTGTATCATATTTTCGAGTGTTGAAATAAATGCCAGTACTAATGGTATAAAATGTTTCAGTGCTGCTCTGATGTGTGCCTGCTCTGTGCACACCTGAAGGAAGCAGCTCTGTGGTGGAGTACCTTGGCAATTCTTTCCCTCTCCTTGGAAGTGCTGTCTATATCCTCGCATAGTTTCTTTGTCATCACCTTCCTGAAATAATACATAAACTATCATTATCAGGGTCAATAAGGAAAATACCTTTGGAAATGTTCTTTTGGCATTAACATTTACATTAACTCACCTGCCAGTGCTCCGATGAGCTGCTTACTACCATAACCTGTGCATGGGAAGGGAGTTGGACTTGAAGATCCTGCTGGGTCCCTTCCTATTCAGCTTAGTCTGTGATACTTATTTATCTACATCTAATCAACAGAGAATCATCATAAGCAATTCTCTTTCTGGGGTCTTTATAACTTCTCGAAAGACAAGCTGAACTATTCCAAGCACAGAATAATGTGCCATTGTTCACTGTATAATGTCTGTACTTGGCGTTCCTCTGATTTTATGCTTTGCACTAACCAAGGGCTTTTCACAGTAGAAACATCTTTGAGTTATTTGCATCCTTGGCTTTGAGTCCAAGTAGAATCCAGCTGGCAGTATTTGTGTTTCCTGTTTATTTGACTTAGTTGAGATTACTGAAAGGAGAAACTTGAGTTTGTACCACTGGGACATGTGTGTCGTAGAGTTGAAAGTAAAATCATAAACATGGTAGCTTCAAATGCTGCTGCTCTTGGGATTGAATTAGTGCTTTGAAATTGAGGGTTAGGGTCTGGAACTTTTTTTTTTTTCATTTACAAGTGAAACAGTAGTTTTGCTTTCTGTACATGTTCTTTCATCATGTAGTCATGGGCAGGCAGAGAACTTTTAGCAAAAGATGTTTCTTCCAGTATGAAGGGCTTTGGGTTTTATTTAGTTATTTTCCCCGATCACTCAGAATAGGATCCCATGCAAATTTCTTACAATGTCAATGTGACAAAGATCTAGGGTGAACATAGTTACATATGGAAAAGCCTCTGAATGTATGGATGTGCATGAGTAGACTCTGAAACCTCCAGCACCCATGGACTGGGGCTCATTTGTGTTCCCTGTGGACCAGAAGTAAAGATCTACAGTCCATCTGCCAGCAAACAAAAGCGTTCCTTCTTTGGTGCTGACATAGTTTCTCTGATAATAGGTCTCTTAATAGCTGGAATTTGTAAATCAAAACTACAGTAAATATATCAATGTTACAATACTTTCCATGTCTAAATAAACAGGGTTTTTTCACTTTCACTTTTATCTTCAGGATGTCAAGCAAGAGATTAGAAGGCAATTTTGAAACTGAAGGGGGGGAGGGGAACCATGATGTTATTCTGTAGAAGTTATTTGATTGCTCTTCATAGTCTTTTCATTACAATTGGCATTTAGAAACTCAACCACACATGCCGCTCCACACCTTTCTACATGATACTGTTTCTTCCTGTTCTCCTTATCTGTAACTGTGATGATGCACAGCTTTCTCCTATTTCTTTCTTGTGGGTTTGTGCAGTTTCTTGATGTTTGTGACAGGCCACGATAGGGGAAGCTTTTATCACTGTGGGGTTTGGAGGCCTCAGTAAATTGAAAATTGCAAATGAAATCCACTGGGCTTGAATTCATCAGCTATTATGTCAGATGACCTTTGGCAGCTGCTGATAAAAATGAGAGAATGTTAGCTCTGATCCAATTTTCAGCACTAACCATTCCTTTTCAAATCCATTCACAGTCAGGCAGCAGACACATGGGAAGTGAAAATGATAGGGTTTCAAGAGAGCTGCATTGTGTTGCAGATTAAGATTTTCTCCCCCTATTTCTAGAGGTCGGCCCCCAGGCCCCTGTCTGGTATCTACCTATTGTCCAATCAGTTTCAATATCTGCTTTAGAGGACATGTTAGCCATCCTTACAGATAAGTGCTTACAGGAGAAAATGTTGGACTTAATAGTTTTGCTTAGGAGGCGTCAAGGGTCACAGTGTACCAATATTGACTGGCACATGTTAGTTTAATCTGACATTCTTAGGAATGCGACACTAGATTCTTTTGGAGTTGTTGATCTCTGAGATTTTTGTTCCCAGGTCTAGGTTTCATAAATTTTATTTTTCTGTAACTGTTTATATTCATGAGCTGCTGATATTCATAAAAAAGCCTGCCATGGCTGGACCCAGGCAGCCCTTACCTCGTACCCCTGTCTTAGGGGTTGAATAAATTATGTTGCACGATGCTACTGTGCTCTTTCTCCTCAGGGAAGCTGGGAAGATACAGACATTTTGTCAGCACTTGTGAACTATGCCCTATGGAAAATTAAATAATCAGGCTTTCAAACCAAAATTAATATAATAAATATAACTTTTAACTGGATTAGGTGTAAATTTTGCCTTCAAAGGTCTTGAAGCCCCTCCCTCTGCCTTTGGCTTCCTGAAGCATGAGGAGTGCACTCAGCACCTCCAGGAGTTGCTCATGGGCTCAAGGGCTGAACCTGGGTTCAGAATAACCTTTTAAACCAACATCATGTTCATGTATGTGCCCCACTCCCTATCAGCTTTTCTCTTGCTAGTTTAAGAAGGAAAATAATGAAACTGTGGACTCTGTTCCCTCAAAAAAATAATGTATATCATTAAAATTTAAAAGTTTTAGAATAGCACCTTGTACTGCTTAGTTCTTCAGTTTTTAGAGACATAGTTCCCATTGAATTCTCTTTTTAGAAGGCAATAATGATATGGAGATTGGACTTGTTTGGACAAGAATTCAAAAATCAGATTCTTTGACTGATCACACTGTCACTCTTCAAAACATCACTGTTAGGTCTTCATTGGAAAAGATATTCCTAACATTCTTACCAAAATGTTTCAGAATTACAAAACCATCTTAAAATTGCATATGTTTTATATTTAACATTTTTACTGATTCCCTTAGCTAGACTGTGAATAAATATTCAGTGGCTCAGCTTAATAAATAAATAATTTAAATTTAATTCATATAAATAGGGTAAGAATATTAATATTAATAAAATCTAAGTACTAATTTTTAAAATTAGTCTAATTGTCTGTACTTGCTTCTGTGTAACTATTGCTGGTCTAAGCATTGGAGAATGAGAAACAAACCCACTGTTTTAAAGATTGATCTGGAATATGCACATGCACTGACTGCATGTTCATCAAATTAAAGCTAAAACTAAAGCTTATAAAGTTACATTTTATTTATTTCTCTAAATCACATAGAAAACTATTTCAGATATAAGAGTAGCTGTACCAAATTATTGTGGGCAAGTTGTATAGTTGACTCAAAGTAATCACCTATTTTGCATTATTATGATGTCATATTTTCCAAATCTTAGTTTTAAGATATAAAGTTTGTATGCCAATCATTGTTATCCTTAGATCTGTTCATATATGAATCATTGGGAAGCCTAACTGCAAATCCAAACTTTTCCTTCCTTCTCTGTCTCAGCAGATAAAAGAATAAAAAATTTCTTTCTTAATTTTCTTCCCCATTCATGTAAATTTCTGATCTCTGCAATGGTATCTCTTAGCATTTTCTAATTTTCCTATCACAAGTAAGGAATTCTCAAGAAATTTCAACAAATCTGAAGCATCTATGTATTAAATGTGTTCCTATATAAAACTGTAAGATTGATGCAAGGTGAACTAGAATAAGATTTTTCAAATAAAATTCCCTTCCTGGAAGCAGACATTTATCAAGCCAGCAAGCAGAACTGGATGGAGCTTGCCATGAAAGCCAAGGCCAGGCTGGGGATGTCTGGGGGATGGAGAAGGATTTCCCTGGAGCTTGTGCCTGTTCCCAGGTACTCCACGATTGTGGCTGTCCAGTGTCCCAGGATTGACTTTCCTTCTGGGAACCCTGGAGTATGAGGAGCTGCTGCTGCTCATTCATTTGTTTGCTTTTAAGCATCCTTATAAACTTCCTGTGACAGTGTTCTTTCATGGGGAAGACCTGGAATTTGTCTGGATAAAGTAAAATAATGGTACAGGTGATTTGGCTGACTTCTTATGTCAGCTGAATATTTTTACTCACATCTTAGTTTTGGTCTTTAATAAGTCAATGAATAATGCAATTGAAAACCATCACATAGAATTGCCATCAGAAAAGACAACTTTAGGTCATGTTCACAAAGCATATATTGGCTAAAACTTGATTAACATATTTATGTCTACTTTCAAATCAAATACTCAATTTTGAAGTCTATTAAACAGTGGTCTAACAAAATATAGCATGATTCTCTCCAAGCTATTCCAGAAAATAGCAAATGCAAAAATAAAGGCAGATTTTTTTTTTAATGACAGTTTTGGTTCTCATTTTTGGATCTATATTTTCCATTAAACATTCCAGCATATCTTCAAGTGTTTAATAATTTGTTAAATTATATGACACGTTAATTGCTGTATTCTAGTACTTTAAATTAATGGGTTTTTCTACCAAAGTTTTCCAGGTAATATTTTACTAGGCAAAGTGTATATAGACACAAACTTTCCTTTAAATCCTGTAAACCTGGTCTAGCAGTATGTTTAAAATGTGGTGTTAACGGTTTTGGCAAGCTTAAAGAGTTCCTTCCTGTTAAACACCCAGTGAAATGCAGCCCCAGTGTGTTTCCAATCCACTGTTCCTGAAACCCAAAGAGTACCTGGAGGACTTAAGTGCCTCAAGTGACAGAAGAAATGATGAGCAATCTTTGATAATGAGCAATCTTTGATAAGCAATGATTTCTGTGTAGGAGTTTTCTAACAATTCCTTCTATCCCCTGTCTGCCCAGGGCAGGGCAAGGGCTGGCCCAGGGACCACCTTCCCTGCTCTGTCCATTTCTTTGTGTGTCCTCTTGGCCTCCTTGTGCTCTTGTACAAGTGGGCACAATTTGGCTCCTAATGTTTATGAAGGTTTACAAATCCTAATCCTAAAACCTTCAAAGCATGCATCAGAATCTAACTTGCTGGTTTGTATATATTAGTGATTTTTAAACAAGTGTTCAGTAATTAGCTAAGTCTAATTATAATCCAAGCAAGATTGGTTTGCTTGTTGCTTTGACGTGCATCCCTTTTATAGTGTGATTGTAAATGGGTTAAAATCTGATGCTGGACCTTTATCAGGTAAACGATGTAAATACTGCATCCATATTCTTATATTATTATACAACAAAGTTTTGAGGAATCCTTGCTCAAAATGAAGTCCAAGTGCACTTACTGAAGTAATGTGTAATGAGGAAGAATAGAACATTTATCCTGCACAGCTCACAGTTTAATTAAGCAGAAGAAAAAATAATTACTGGCAGAGTACTCATGGAGAGGGGAGAACAGGGAGAACATATGTAAATATGTAGGCAAACACAGGATTTTGGTTGGTTTTTTTTTTTTTTTTGTATGTTTAAATGTTGTCATTTGAAGAAGGTGCTATGGTCAAGGAATAGGTGAGTGACATGCTTGAAAATACCAAAAAGCTGTATTTTTGCCTGATTCATCGTACTGATTTGTTAGGCCTTTTCTCCATTTGGTTTAGTCTTGTGTTTATGTGTTATCTCCTAAATATAGACACCAACTGTATGTCAGATAAGTACTATTTTATTTTGGCTATCTCAAATTCCATCGATTCATGTACTGCTTTTCATAAAAAAGGCAGCAGGATCAATATTTGTAATGGTTAAGTTAGTTTTTCAAAGCTGTTAATCATTCTCACAGATTACTTTTTCCTTCAGTGTTCAACATGACTCACATCTGGAAAAACCCTTTTTATAAACAATGTTTTCCTCATCCTGGTATTGAAAAAAAAAAAATATGTGAAGAATTTTGAAGAAAAACTAAAGTATCATGTAGGGAGTATTTCTCATATGGAGGTTGATGTTTGTCTCTCAGGCTGTTTGCTGCTCAGGAGATCACCAAGTGTATGATGAAAGTCCAGAATGACTTCACTGAAGTCAGTGACTTCGTTCCAGTGCATGCTGGGGTAACTGAGAGTAGATTTTGGTCACTTACTGTGTCCTGTATTTTTCCAAGTGTGAGACATGAAGTTACCATTTCAGTATTCCTGCAAAGAGTCACCAGGAATTTTAGCAGTGCCACGTCAGGAAAGCCCTGTGTGCTATTCCTCACGTGTTTCACTGCTGACTCCATCTATGAGCATTTCGTGTGTGCAGGTCGTTCTTTGAATGATGCTTCAGTGATGGCACACTGAAGCTTGTAGAGCAGTTAGTGCTGCTGTTAAAGAAAATATATTTGCATCTCTTTAATAAGGACATCTGGGGGAAATGCTGATCTTTCTGTTAAAAATCTTTGAGTGTTCAACTTTGAAGTGTTATAGGGAACATACATGCAAATGGAAAATCAAGGAAAAATACTAAAACATGCTAAAATCTGATTTTATCTTAGAAATGCCCACTCATTCAAAATTGGATTATACATTGGACTTAATCTTTTAACTCATTAAGAGACCTTAAATTGAACATTAATATATGTGGACTCATACTTTCATATGGAAAAATCACAAATAGAAAAAAAAAATGCTATATAGCTGCCTAGATTTTTCTTCACTGTAATTACTCGCGCTGCAATGAAAAATATTAGGTTGTTCAAGAAGTTTAAGGTGCTTTAAATTCCTGTGGAAAAAGTAGGCAGCCATCTCAAAATTCAGATTTTTGGCCAAGTTTCTGCCCCAGAGGTATTCCCACAGCTATCTTTCCACAGTGGCATCAAGTATTCCTGAAATGTTTACTTGCTGTGGAGTGTGGGTGTATCTACTCATTCAGATTTTCTGCAAAGAGAAGGGTGCGAACACAGACTTGAAAGATTGCCACCAATAATGAAGGGGAGCACTGGGATCCCACCCGTAGAGGGTTCAGCCCATAAAGAGCATCAGTAAAGTCTTGAAAACAGGAGATCCTGTACCAAAAATGCTGGATTTTCTTCCCAATTTCTCCCTGTGCAGCTCTGCACTACAGACACCACTACAGAGGAGCTCTCTGTGATTTTCTAAACTAAAAGACATAGTTTTCAGCAAGCTGTCTTGCTGAAATTATCAAAATTGTTGGATGGTCTGTAATTACAATTTTCTATCTTCATCAGGTGAATTGCGTATTTTTTTCTTCCTTTAGAGGATGCAGATGCTTTGCAAATGACTTCTGAAAAGGAGTTGTACAAAGAAATCAAGTTAATATCTTGGAAGTCTTGTGTGGATGTGAGGCTGAGATGCTGGTGAAATTACATAGTTAACGGTGTAGGATGAAGCACAAAAAGGCAAGATGTCCCAGAATACGGTTCAACAATCATTAATTTTTATTTCATATTTGAAGTGGTAAAGACAGTGACATGAACAAAAGAGAATGAGAGCTATGCTGGTTCATACTGTTCTGATTTTATACTGGTTGTCCTTGCTCTGTTGTGCTAGAAATAGCTACGGAAAACAAGTAATATTCCTGATTGATTTCTAAGATTTGTGACACCAGCATTCTCTGACAAATGTTCTTTTTCACATTTGGGAATGAATGAAAGGAGAACTTTGCAAATACCGTAGATCTGGGTCAAGATCTCCTGTAATTTTGGGGGGTAATTGTTTGTTGCTCTTGTGTGATTATAAAAGATAAAGGATTTGCTTTTGAATTCAGTATTTTTGCTTCAGATACACATTCCTGTGCACATGAAATTTGATAACGTTCTATGGATCAGTGAATAATCTAAAATTCTCTTATCAAATTTGCTACTCTAAAAATTTTGGTGAACTGTTGCTAAACAAAGGGATATCTGTCTTGAAACCTATTTATGATTGATTCAGAGCCTGAACAGTATGAGTGACAGTGATATTTAATTGTAATCCCAAATTAATTTTACTAAAATTGAGTCAGATAGTTCATAATGGCTGCTTTCCTGGTGAAACTTGCTTAGGTTCTTTTTGACTTGTTCTATTTTAAAGAATAGATGAGAATTACTTGCTAAATAACATTTGCAACATATTTAGTGAAGAGAAATAACAAGGTTTGTAATTTAGAGGGGAATGAGTGATTTCTTTTCTCCTCAGGCCTGATTAATTTGCTATGCCATTGTCTTTCGATAGTTTCCATTTTTCTTTTTTTTTTAATATATTTTTCAAATTGCAAATTGTTCCAAAGCACAGAAAATTGGAGCAAATTGTTCTTTTCACTTTAGTTTTATATCCACCCTTCATTTTAAATATCAACTTATGTCTCTGCATATGGATCAGGTAATGGATTCAATTTCATAAGATATAGTATTGAAAGATGCAAAATCACCTTAAAAAGTTGTTGTTAAATTCAGCATTAATTTTGAGACTCTCATTTGCTCTCTTTGGTTCCATAAAGTGATAATGGAATTTCCTGATAGCAACTGCTGGTAGAAAAATATTTATTTTAATTTTTATTATTATTATTGCTAGATGTTTTTTTATACTCACTGGAATTGTTCCTGTGTGTTATTGTGATTTATCAGTAGAGAGCTTTGCTGGGTCTCGTGCAGTCAAATGTTGTAAAAAAGCCTGGTGAGGCTGGCAGCTGGGAGCATTGATGCCCACACAGAGTCTCTCTATCAGTGGCATCTGGATGTGGGCTTGGCCTCCTTCCGAGGCTGTTGGCTCACAGCACTGCTGCCTATTCAGATGTATCTGTGCTAAAGCATAACAAATTTACATATGTTTTGCATAAAGCTTTCAAGCTATCGCTTCTATGTTTCAGGTTGCTACACTGGAGATTAATCAGAAAACAAAAGTATTATACCTAGCAAACTATTATCCATAAAATGCATTTTCATCCTTCTGAATTTTTTTGTAGATGGGTTGCTTGGGATTTTTATATTTCTGGTGCAGGAATAAACGAAAATGGGGAACTGAAGGACACACATTGGTAAAATAATAGAAATTATATTTTCCTTAAGAGCAGACTGCATGTTATTTCCACCTTCTTTTCATTATTTAAAGGATAGGTATTAGATGCATTTAAACTATTATTCAGTTGTTGGGGCTTGTGGAAATAGTGCTCATGCTCTTTTCTCTCTAAGTTCCTCTGCTGTCCTTACTTCACCTGTAAAAGAATGGTGGGGAAGTTCATGGGAAGTTGTTTCATGCAGGGAGGTTCTCAGGTGACATAAATGCCACCCTATTATGAAACCCTTCCCCACAGTTGTCTGCATCTGAAAGAAGAGTTTGTGTAACAGTTCATGCCTGAAAGCAGGTTGGTAATCAGTTAGACCAAGGAATGAAAGCTTCCTTTCTGCTGTTTTTAGAACACCTGGAATGGAAAAAAAAAGTCCAGTTGGTTGTTATGGATGCACAACTGTGAGTCTGGGAGGAGAAGCAGCAGCCCACTTCCATGTGTTCAGGGTTTTCCATTAAAGATTCAAGTGACTGGAATATTTTGTGCTCTAGGAAAGGATATATGTTATTATTTCTCTTCAGGAAATCATATAAACAGTAATTTATTTGCCTTTTACTCCTTTCTCCTAATGTGCTACATGATACAGGTAAATCTTGGCGGGTAGGATATCTTTAATGACATTTATTTAATTACTTCTGGCTATTACAAAAAGTTTTTCTGAGGAAAATGCTGAGCTTTATTTTCCTAACAGACCAAATATGTAACATAGCTGAGCTGCCACATGGACAGGGTGATATATTAGATATATCTGACCAACCATTAGTTTCTTTCACATGCATGGGTGAAACTCTGAAATCACAACTTGTGATTTTTTTCTCTTTTTTTCTGGCCCATAGAGGAAGACAGTGTTGTTATATCACGTTTAGAGTTTGAGAATGACATTGGATTACTGGCAAAATCTGCAGTTACTGGCTTCTCCGTGTTCATGTCTTTTCACTTTCTAATACATGCCTTTTTGCACAAGAATATATATTTTACCTAATCAGTATATCTGTAACCATGCACAAAGATGAAAAATGTGGTTTATGCTATCCGAAGAGTATCCTGATACAGCTCTAGTTGTATCTAGGAATTGATTAAATACTGCTGTGCTGAGCATAGAGCAATCACATGAATGGATAACTTTCATGCCCCACTGTAAAGGGAATTTTCTAAGTCTAAATTAATGAGAATGAAATTGTCCTTCAGAAGAAATTCATGCATCTTTGATGGTAAAATAAAAGAAATACTGATTTCCTGCAGCAGTCATGTATGTCATAACCACTGACATAAGAAACAAAACTGAGTTGACTCTTAGAATTACAGGCTTTGAAAATGCAGCTCCAGAAATGAATATACTTATGCAATATTTATTTTTTTAATCTCTGTAGGCTTATATATTGGTATATTGAAGTTCCTTGAAAGAATATTTGGGAGTGTTGCCATGAGCTGGACATGGAACAAACTATTTGTGACTATTTCTAAATTTGTCCGTGGTTGTGAACTGTGCAAGGTCATCTTGTCAAAACATCATTTTGAACTCTGAAATAAAGAGAAGAGAAACAAACACACTGGATTAAAACACACTTCCACTGTTGTCAGATAATTACCAAAAAGAAAGTGCCTATACTGGAAATATCAATAACTGTAATGTGTGAGATTTGTTAAAACACACAAACTCGCTCTCCACTGACTGTCACTAATATTTATTCGTCCGGTGACTGTTAATCACACCAAGTTTACAGTCCCGTGTAGCACCTGTCACAGGTGTTGATCATTAATCAGCTATTACAGCAGTTTATTCTGCTGCTGACAACTTGCAATTTTCTACTGATTCAGCTAGTTTGTCAGGTGGGAATTATGGCATAGCACATGTGACAAAACACATCACACATTTCTCTCTCTCTCCTCTCTCTCTCCCCCCTTCTTTTTTTTCCCTTTTTTTTTTTTTTTAATTTTCAGGCTTCTCTCTCTTCCTCTCTCTCCCCCTTTTTAGACAAACAATATCTGGGAACTCAGAAGTAATAAGGCGGAATGTATAATTAATTACCCAGCTTGCTCTAATTAGGGATGAATAAGTTGTGTCCCTCTCATCATCACAAATGTGGTGATGGGTAATACCAGTTTATGCTGTATTAACTGCAAATATGCAATCCTTCTGAGAGCACTTTTGTTGATGAATTTGATGAATGTGACAATAATTAGCAGAGACAGATGAGAGCTAAATTACTACTGACAATGTAATGCTATCCCGCTCGAGGGTCTGAGAACGTGGCAGGCTAACATGGCAGGGACCAGGGCCTCGTTTCTAATTAATAGTCATCTTTTTTTTTCCCCTTTTTTTTTTTTCCTTCTCTTTTTTTGCCAGTGGGGAAAAAAAAAAAAAGGAGGAACGGTAATTGTTTTCGTCAAAGGCTGCAGGGAGTTATCAGGGTAATAAAGTTAATTAGCAGAACAAACATCCTTTCACTGCCTTACCAGATTGAGGAAAAGAGGGTAATTCAAACTGCAGAAAGATATGACTAGATGAGATGATAAGGAGAAAAATTTTACACAGGAGGCTAACAGAGAAGAATCAATTTTTTTCTTCATTTCTTTTGGCTTAGTCCAAGGAAAGGAATTATACATTCTCTTCTTTCAGCTCATGAAGTTGCTTATGTAGAAAACTTTATTGTTATGCTTTCTGCAATGGATGGGAAATGAAGTTAAGAAATATCATATTACATTGTTCCATTTCTTCAGGGGCTTCCAAATAGCAATTGTTTTGTTACATTATGTGCAATTTCCTTTTTATTAAAGTGACTTTTCCTAATATCCACAGCACTATATTGATCCCGTAATGTTCTTCAAAAAGAAAACTGTTTTTACTTCGTCTCCAGGTCTTCAATGGACCCATTGAGTGTGGCCATTGTACGAGGTTCTGAAGTAGCTAGCTTAGAGTTTGAATTAGTTGATGGATTTCTTTGAGCAGCATTTCTTTTACCATCCTCTAGTGTAAGTATGAAAAGAAAGTCCTTGTTCCTGGCAGCGTTAATGCATGTGACCAGCTTTATGCATGAGTAGTCCTATTACATTTGCCTCCATTCACTTACTTGTACACATAGGCAGGGCCAAGGTCCAAAAGGAGAGAGCCTTTCAAAAGTAGTAGCATGGAGGGGTTTAGGTTACTTAGGATGGCAGTTCCTATTCTCATACATTTTCAGTGATGTTACCATCTCTCTTGCAAGATTTTTGGCCTACCTCCATGATAAGGCTGACACTCTGTGTACTCTGTTTTCACATCCTATCTATACACAGGGTCTTGCAGAAGTCCAGAAAGTTTTGTAAACCCAGACAGATCTGTCAAAGTAAAAATGTTTTCACATGATGGAGTATTGGGAAAAATACTGGAGATACCAAATCAGGATGTGCCAGCTGTTTTGAGATGTCTGACCACGTTATAGGATGAATATGAGGTCAGTCAAGGCAGTATCCTGTCCAAGGAGACAAAAGCAATCTGCCTTGCATTTACTGCAAAAGAAAAATGAAAGGGTTAGTAGTGGCTGAAGCCCAGCTAATTTCCTGTCAGTTTATACCCAGGGTTACCCACAGTGTTCTGTGCCCTTGGTTAAAGCTCTGCCCTGTCCTCTGGAGCCGCTGAGAAATCTCCTCTGGCAGGGAGGGTTGGTCTCCTCCTGGCTCAGGTGGGTGGTCCATGGAGGGACTCTGGGCTCCAGGGAGCCCAGCTCTCTCTTCCAAAGAGGAGACTCTGCTGTCTTAGACCACACAGCATTGAAACAGGACCCCAGGGGTGGTCCAGAGCTGTTATTTTAGTACATGTGATGGCCACAGTCTATCCAATGCAATGAGAGCTCTGTATTTCCACTGCTGAGCAGCCTCTTCCTTCAACAAAGCTGAATGGCCCAGAGATTAGGGAAACTCCAGGTGAAATTCAGTTCTTTGAGTATTCCTGTGTGGCAACACCTAAATTCCTTAGGTTGAACTATGAAGAAAGTGTTCCATGAAATTTTCTTACAACTGAAGACTCAACTCCTACAATCAATTCCTGTCTCTCCTATGCCACTTCCTGTCTCTGGCTGATCTGAGCCAACCTCTCCTCAATCATTACAGTCCTTGGCCTTCTACCTATCTGTGCTCATTTCTCTCCTATTTTAACTTCCTTTTTTTTATTCTGCAGCTCCCAGGCAGTAACCTGTGCCGTGTTGTTGGCAAAGGCAGTTATTGTCATTAGAAGAGCAAATCAGTTCCATTTTCAATCATATTGGTAACATTTCCTATATTTGTTGAAAGAACTTTTAAAGAGGGGATAAAATGCACAAGAAATATTTGATAATGTTTTTCCTTGGTTTGTTAAGTATGTGTTGGGCGCTGCAAAGGGCTGCATATTTAAATAGCTGCAAGACTGGAATACTGGGACTCTGTCAGAGTGGATGAGGCAGAAAGTATGGAGGTGCTAAGGGTCAGATGCTTTTTCACAGCCCTGTTCTTCATTTACAGTCTGGGCAGAGACAACACCCCATTAGGAGGTAAATGCAACAAGCTGTGAGCAAAATATAACCAAACTATTAAAAAAGAACTCTGCATTAATCTCCTTAATTAATTCCTCACTGTAAACATAATTCATTTATTGATATAAAGCTCTACACTTGTGTATTCCATATGTTTGCTTTCTGTCTTCAAACCCCAAATGGCCAGTGGAGAAAAATCTAGAACCCCAGTGGCCACAGTATTTTATGGTGCTGAGTCAAGGCTGACTTTGATGTTATCTAAGCAATTTAAAATGTTCTGTTTGCAGAAGACTTTCTCCTTCTGTCAGGGAGTCCTCTTACTACAGGATTAATGCTAAATGAACTACTGAGAATAAATACTCAAATATTTATTGAACAAAATACTGTAGTGAGCAGTATGTTCATTTTTAGCTTCTTCCTCTGTGGAGCCTCCTAGACACATCAGCACTTAACCTGAAGTCTTACCTGGCTGTGCAAATCCATTTTTGAGATGATCGAGCTGTTGTGCCTGTCTTTGACACCCTCCACAGCTCTGTCCTACACCACCCTGAAGCCTTCTGTCCACATGCTGAGCCCTGTGTGACTGACCCCTGCCCTTTTCACCTGCTGTTGCCCAATCAAACCCAGCTTCCCCTCTACAGCCCCGTTATCAGCTTCTCCTGTGCAGAGCAGTTTCTCCTCCCCAGTCTCTACCTGCAATACTATTTTCCTGACACCATGTGAAAAGTCCCTTCCTCCACTGCACTGGCACTTCTTCCTTCGAAGATTAGAGAAAACAGAAGGAATATGGGTTTAATGTAACATGATTATCCAAATAGTCAGCCACCACCTCAGCCACTCAGTGTATACCATCTCTTTCTTTTCAATATTCCCACATCTTTCCATTATAATGACCTGGAGAAAGGAACCGTGTGCTTTTCTTATTGAAAAGTGCCCAGAGAGCGCCGCTGTGTGAGCCAGCAGGTCAGCAATAACTGAGAGAATATTTTAGCTCGGTAGAATTTTTCATTTGAGAGTGGGAAAATGCCCTGTTATTTCATTCCTGTTTTTCTTTTCTGGCTCCTACACTTGACACTAACTGATTTTCTGCATGAAAAGGGATAAAAGAAACCATCCTGTCTAAATCAGCTTGGTATTATGGAGTTCAGTGGTTACTATATCTGAACCTTTTTCACCTGGCTCATGAAGGGAGCATCTTACCATATTTATTGATCAGGCTGCTTTGTAGCCATGGATGAACTGAGCTTTCACTTTTAAAATCATGTGTGTATTTAAAATGTGAGGAAGTTGGAAGTGCCTCAAAATAGAATAATCCATTATTTCACAATAGTGTCTTTAATTAGAAAAGAGTCCTTAGAAATTAGCTAAATGTACTTTAATTATGAACCTTACATTTATTACTAGTTTTGGTGGTATATTTACCACCACTAAAATTCTATTTGGTGGATTTTTGAATGCTTGCTCCAGTGAATAGGGTTTGTCCATAGGGTGTGGAGGATTGCTGTCAATCTTAACTCAGATGAACATCAGATTGTAGTCAAACAAACCTGAAGGATTCAAACATATATAATGTTAGTGATAACATTATTTAAATGTTATTTTGTGCAACGGAGGATTTGCAGTGCTGGCTACTGAAATTGTGGTGCTGCCTAAAATCGTTTAAAATTGCATGCAAACAAATATTTGTACACAAGGTGGTGATGTTAGCAACCAGCTTCTTTTTATTGACAGCCCACAATAAATAACAACATATTGTTTAGGCTCTGAGCTATCTTCAGCTAACTTTGGATACTTGTACGAGGACAGATCTGATATATCAGCAAAAAAAATATGAATCGGTCTCAAGGTAACAATGAAAAAAATAAGTGTGGAGCTTAAAACATCTTCATATCTTACAGGGTTTCTCATTTTCTTATGACATAATTGCACCATGAGAATCATATAAAACTTCAAATTTAATGATGGTAAAAGCAACATGTATCAGAAAAGGTAGCTAGTGCAACCTTTGATTAAAGACATCTTTCATATTTTAAATATTGCTCATTCTACAACTAACTGGTTTAAAAATAGCAGCAGTTAAGGCTGGCTG
The DNA here is from genome assembly GCF_036417665.1 of Passer domesticus. Lineage (NCBI taxonomy): Eukaryota > Metazoa > Chordata > Aves > Passeriformes > Passeridae > Passer > Passer domesticus. The sequence goes on from NC_087484.1 coordinate 7,230,959, forward strand.
GGAAGAAAGGAAAGTCTCTTTTTAAACAGACAGGACAAGGATAGAGCTAAAACCAAGGAAAGGGGTAATAAATAATGACAACAGATGTTTGTAAACCTTTTGCTCCTGTGTTCACTGTTTCCATGTGTTTTCTTGTCTTGATGTGCTGTCAGCCTCCTCTCACCTGGGACTGGTGATATCTTATCAAAGCCTAAGCAGTTCCTCTTCACAACAGGCAGATAATAGTGCCTTTCAATTTATCATACGAGAAGTCTAAAAGAACCATGGGAACGATTGGTCAGGTGACAGTTTGATGGACAGTTTGACAGCCCTTAAAGCATCATGGGAAATGGTTGTCACCTGATTTTTCAGAGCAACTGGGGAGATAACCTTCAGCATGACAGGAAAAACAAAATTCTGAATATTTGTGTAGGGTTTGCTAACAGCCGTAATGCTCACTTAAGTGATAATGGGGATGAATTTAGATTGCTTGAAATGGAGTTATCTGAGCTGGGATCTGTTTAGCCTGTAAATGTTTTTGACATCTTTAGCTGCCTTTCAACACTTTTACTGAATGTAATTCTTCAAACAGAGGTAATGTAAGGAGTGCAGATGGATTATTTGGTTTGCACTTGGTCAGACTCTCTGCGGAACACATGTTTTGTCTCCTAAATGAAATTGGAAGAACAGATCTCCTAAATTTTTTTTTCCTCTTGCTTTGTACCTTATTATCCTGACTACCCAAAAATTATTCCTTGCTTACTATGAAATATCCTCTATTAGTGTGAACCAGGCAGATGTTTGCACCTGGAATCACCCTCATAATGGCCACTTCTGTGGACTTCTGCTGAGATTCACATACATACCACCTGATAAACAACATATCCTACTCTTAGATCAATACTGAGGCTCCTGAAAATGCTGGCATTGCTGCCACCCCCATTTTACTGCTAGGGGTAAATTCAAGATGCAGTGTTCTTGGTAGTGTAGTTCTGGTACTTCTCAGAAACACTGAAACACAAAACAAATCTTAAAAAACAGCATCACAATTGTAGGTTTTGAAGGAGAAATTGGGGAGGCAAAATGGTTAAGCATTTGTTCTTTAGCACCAAAACCTGGACACGTGTTGCCTGTGTGGTACATTAAATCAATGTAGATATCTCACCTCCAAGAGGAGCAGAGGAGGTTGGTGTGAGGGGTGGAAGAAGCCCTGCAATTAAACTGATCAGTGCAATCAGGAGGACATGTACTGCAAACCATTCCCATCCTTAGTCTGGAACTTCACAGCAAATTTGGGCAAGCCATGAAGGTTTCTCAGCTCTTTCTGTTTCTGATTCTTCCTGTATCAGTCTAATCAAGATGCCATCACATATTTTCACTCCTTCTGTATCAGTGATGTCTGCATCACCTTCAGCCAACCTTGTGTTTGCAATCTTGTGTTTCCATGCTGCCAATATCTTTTCGTTTTGAGGGTCTAAGCTCTTCTTGAAGCTTTTTTTTTTCTTTATTTTTATCTCCATTTTATCTCCATATCTCTGTTGCGTGTTAAATGACAAACACAACTCCTGACATCAGAGCCCTGTTCTGTTAAATTTCTAGCTAACATCATATCCTGCCTTCTTTCCACTTCAGAGTCCCTCTTTTGAAACATGTTTCAATGCTTTCTGTGATGAAGTTTGTAAACCACATATTTCTTTTACAAGAAGTTGTAGTGGCAATGCTGTTATTCTCCCTCCCCTGCTGAGGGACAAACTGGATAGACAAATATTTATGATCACTGCCTGTACAGAATAACACATAAATTAAATAAATAAGAGGGCCCTTTTTTGAGCATTAAATTGATATTCTCTCCTTGTTTTTCCAGAGACAAATTTTAATGTATCATTAAAAGTTTCAACAAGCTGCTGTCAGAAAATTTCAACATTTCATTGCCAGCATATTTAGCATTTATGATGTTATATAGAATGTAATCTTATTTACTTTATCATTAAAATAATGTTACCCAGAGAATTTTGCATATTTTTCTATCATAACTATCAGTATTATAATGATCAGTAACATTTATATGTTCCATGATCTGAAGCCTGTTGATTTTTGGGATTGCAGTTTAAAAATAATGATAATTTGGAACGTGACTGTGTGCAAGCATGCACAATATGTCTCCACACATGTCCCTCTCTAGGCTGACTGAATATCAGCAGAGCAAGGTGCAAGTTAATTGCAGGCTGGTTGTGCCTCTGGATGTCCACAGCATCAAGGACACAGTGGCTTTGGGCAGGCCATGGCAGATGGTGTGTTTGGATGTGGGTTTTTCCAGATGAAGGTAGAGAAATCTCTCTTTAGGCTTTCACAGCTTGCCATGTAAATACTATTGTTCTGGTCAGCTCTGATTTATATCCAAGGCTATGGTAAGATAAAAAAGGGCCCTTACCCTTCTGTCACAAACTCCTCTTTGTTGAAGTTTCTTTTGTCAAGTAGCTCATACTCTGACTCATCTTTTTCAATACTGTGCTTAGTTTCAGAACTCAGTATTGTTTTACTCAAAATACACTTTAATTGCAAACTTAGTATTTCCTGAGTAAAATTTGCAAGTTTACTCTCTGCTTTAGATTTAGTATTGTAATTGATTTTATATAATTTTTGCACAGCAATACTGAAAGAATTATCTATGTTGAGCTTTTCTACATTGTTTTTTTTAAATAATGGTAAAATCTCCTACTGCAAATGAGTTTAACAAAATATTTCTGAGTGTATCCACTGCTTCTACAAAATGCAAGTTGCAAGTGAAGGTTTTTCTCCCTGTATTTTTGCAAGCAAACAATGTGGTTGTCAGAGAACCTAATCAGTATTTGAGCTGACAAACAACCAAACAAAAAAGGTATTTAGCAGGGCCTCTGATTTCCCTAATGACAGAATATACCCATCAAGGAAACTCAGTAGCAGCTGCTCCATTGTGTTAAAGATTTGAAGATGTCTTCGTTTTGAAAAAGTTTGGAGGGTTTTCTTTACTTTCACCAGAGAATATGTAAAGAGGCATTTTTATTTCTTTTTGGTGTGGGAAGACAGAAATCAGCTGATTACCAAGTTAATACTGCTTTCTGTGGCTGTGTAGTAGGTTCTTCAGTTTCAAGACTAAATCTTGTGTGTCAGTTGTGATCAGATAATTGCTGATAACAAATCCAACTCGCTCACTGGGCTCTCACATAACATCCATCTGGAAAAACACTGACATGCACCACATGGAAAAGAGGAGGCTCCTCTTCTGCTTGTGGATGACTGTTTATTTCTTATACTGTTAACTCACATCCTCTTTGAATATTAATTACTTTATTCTAGCTGCTTTTCTAAGTTCATAGCATCCGCTGCCATAGTGTGATGAGGCTTCCAGAGAGTTCTAATGAAATAAGTACAGTATTTGCATGGTTGGATGAACATTTAGATCTGTTTTTCCCTTGAGGTGGAAAATTGATCTTGTGCTAAACAAGATAGATATTGATAAGAACACTGATATTGAGTCAACCTGAAATCAATGTTTTCTCATAACTGATTACAGAATTCTTGGAGTCACATCAAAAGGAATTCAGTAATGAAAGTGTGAAGACTTGAATCATCTGGGAAAAAAGAGTGAATTGTAAAATCAGAGTGAATGTCTTAAACAAGAGAGGGAATCCAGGATAAGACAAAAGTAGTCAATAAAACTGCAGCAGGGGAAGTAGGAGTGATAAGGAGAATGAAATAACAGATGAGAATGGCTTCAGTAAAGAGAAGCTGTGTTGGAAGCAATAAGAATAAAAATCCCAGGCAAAATCTGATAGTCTGACTGGGGCAGAAGAGCATTCCTGTATATCACAGCCTTCATCATAGAATTTTATACAGTGCTCTAATTGTCTTGTTTTTACTGCATCCATGTATTATGGAGACATGGACAGAACCTTGAGAGGTCCTTTTATGCCTATTTCAAACTGGCAGAAGTATCTCATATCCAGGAGAATCAGTATTCAGAGAAATCTGGGGGGATGATGCCTGCAATGGCAGCAGCACTTTAACCAGAAAATGAAAGACAGCAGGGTTTCTGTGTTACATCACTGCAGCACAAGGCACAGTTTTCAGATTGTGAAATTTGCAATTCATTGGCAGAATTAGATACCCTTATATTCAACTGGTGATGGCAGCTTGCTGTATTCTGAATTTCTCTGGAATGAAAGGGTGGATTCTTAGTTGTAATCTGTGCAGCAAGCATGTCTGCAGCATTGGTGGCACTTAGGAATATTTGGAGGAGAAACGGGAGTGCTGTTCACCAAACAAGGTACTTGACCACTTAGTCAGAAGTGCTGACAATTCCTTATGACACTTTTACCCGTCAAGAAGAATGTAAGTAGGATTCATGCATCTTGGATGTGTAGCATTTAGAATATTTCACACTTTGTGAGTGTTCTGAGCTTCAGAGAGAAGAAAAGAAGCAGCATTTGTTTGCTGGCATAGGATGCATCTTCACAAGAGGAGCTTTGTGAGTGTACGAGTCTACCTGTTCTTTTTTGAAGTACTTCACTGCTGCTTTTCAGTGTTTGGTGTTTCGCTGGTGACCTGCAGGCACTTAGCTCTTCGATGAAGCATTGTCTACCACAGACAGCTCAAAGGACTCAAATTCATAGTTTCAGTAAGAGTTCAGCTATGAAACAATAAGGCTCAGGCACAGACATGTCAAAGCAGGTGGCTTCCTCACCATTTCACTCTTCCTGAATTCCTGTTCTTGCTCTCAGTGCCCCTGCTTCTCTCTCTTCATCTGGAATATATTCCAAGAAAGCAATCTATACATGTGTATATATGTATTACACAGATATACAAGTCCCCTAGAGTGTTATTAAAAAAAAAAATAGTATTTTTAATAGGAATCCTCAGGATTGAACTGAGTTCACAAGTCCGCTTGACTGATAGAAAATTCAGAGTGATCATAATGAGGTCATTGTTTCCCTAAAACAGTGGAAGACAGACGGACAACTCCATTGTCAAGTCTTGTTTGTTTACGTTTGTTTACATCTTGTTTGTTTACATCTTTATGTCATAAAGTTAGGGTCAACATTTAAATGAATCTACACCCACATCTGCTTTTTCAAATCTGAGCAAAATGGTTGAAGTAACACATTTGGGAAGTTTTACAGCTTTATCGACATCCCCATCAGTAAGAAAGTGTGAGTTCATTTATGAACTCATTATTGCACCCTGAAGTGGACACAAAATCTATTTCAACTCATTTCTAGAATACTGAATCTAAATTAATTTGTCTTAATTGAGACACTTTTTTGCATTTGATATTTGAAGATAGGATTAATTCACAGCCATCTGTTATCTTATCTTGCCTTGGTTAATGATAGGCCCAGCAGTTTGGGGAAATGAAATGAACAGGCACAGGGGTCACTGTCATTATCTGGATCATTTCATGTGATGCAAATTAAATCAGGTACATCACGGCAGCTAAAACTGCGTGTAGTTCCTTTAGTGAAAGCTCTCACATTGATCAGTTTTGATTTTAGCTCAAAAAGCTCGTATTTCTGTCTTCAAGGCACTGTCTTTGGTACTAGTCATGTGCAAAGGGTAGACAGGAGGTGTGGTAGCTACTTCCTTTTGTCCCTTCTTCATTCTTTAGACATTTCTTGCATGCTTGGGATTTGGTAGGAAAGAAGCATATGGATGCTGGGTGTTCTGAAGGGAAGCAACATTCCCCAGCTACACAAATATTGTTATGAGCTGCTATTGTGCAACCTGTTCGCATTTATAACTGGAATTGATATCCAGGAAGGTGATTTAATTTTGAAGAGGGAGCAGGAGTGCTCGAAGCACAGCAACATAGGGATGACACTAAGGATGTTAAATATATTGAGTTCAGAAACTGACAATTGCAATGCAAATTTCACTTGTGAGCCTGCAAACACTCCAGTTACCCTGAGATGTTTATTTTCCATTTATTGTCATCTTTAGAGGCATTTTTCACTTGTTTGGCCTCTAATGTATAGATTTTCTTACCCAAAAAACTAAACATAAGATTTTGACTTTCAGCACCTTGGTGATGAAAACAAATCCCAGAGCCAGCACAAAGCACTGCCAGAGCTGATAAATACTCTTCAACAGTGATGAAAATTAGGCTCTGACATGATTCTGGCACAGGCAGAAACTTTCAAACAATGTTGCTGTTATTATTTTGCTCATGAGGAGGAGAAGATTTTACTATAAGACTAAATCACTTATCTGACATTTCATTAAAACTTTAGTGCTTTTCATGTTAAAATCTTCTCTACTTAACAGAAATGGAGACTGAGAAGGGACTTGATCAGTGCCCTGTAGTGAGTGTTCAGCTGTTCTTGGACTTGCAGGAATCCTGCTTTCCAATCTCATCTGGTTCATATCTTCCATCTCAGACCAACTGCAGCTACAGCAGTTGCACCAGCATTATCCTGGTTTGCACCTGTGTTTTCCAGGATCAGCTCTAGCTGTGGATGTTTCATTAGTGCGTTCACATTTTATTGCCTTTCTCTGCAAATGGCCTGTGCAAAGGTTATAATGTTCTCCTTCCTTGACTAAATAGTTTAAAGCTGCACCAAATTTATTAATATTGTTGTTATTATTATTATTTTGCTAATGCAATGTCTTGTGTATTTGGTAGTAAGCAGTTTCCCATCTGTGGCTGAATGATAGAAGCTAAAGCTGATATGGATTTTCTATTTTCCATCACTCCATATCATTTGTAAACTCTTTAGTTCTGTAAAAGATCTGCTTTAAATAAATAAATGTATCCTGACTAATCCTCTTTGAATAAGTGGAAAGCATTTAATCCCATGATTCTGTAAATCCAGGGTAGCTGTCAAATTGTGTGTTCATTTTTCTGCATTATCTAAATCGGTTTGTATCAGATTTTTCATTGACAACAACAGTTTGTTATTTGGATTAAATACCTCTCATGCTCTATAACCTTTCATTTAAGAGTCATTTGCATCCCTTTTTTGGCTGCTACTTCAATCATCTGTATTTTAACAGTTCTTTAGGAATATTTGCTGCTAAATATTCACACTGCTTTTTAAACTGTCTTTTTTTTTTCCAAATTCCTAACTTCTTCAAGATCTGAAATTCAAACTATTTTTTTGGTGTCGCCAAGAGGCTGAATTCATTTATCAGTTTTCAATTTAAGAAAATAAAAATAGATGACTAGTGAACTTCGTTTCAAAATTTTAAAAAGTGGTTCATTAATTGAACAGCAGCTGGAGGGAAAAACTAATCAGCTCATTTCAACTGCACTAGCTCATTATCATTTTGTCTGATGAAATCTTTGGTGGCTGGTTTCATGGGAAATGGGTCCTTCATACAGCCGCCCCTGAACTGTCTGGAAAAAGGTCACTTGTCCCCATCCAGTAATTAAAACTCATGTCAGGAAATGCACTTCCACTTTTTAATTGCTAGGGATAGAAGCCCTCTTGTGGTTTTTTGACATTAAGGAAATGTTTGGGGTCTTCCTGTTCTTCGGAAGAATTTCAGTGGCTCATGCTGACGGGTAGTGATTTCTGAAAAGAGAGCAAATGTGACACAAAAATTCATGTCCAAGTAGCTGTAGCATTTCTTTCCACTGGTAAATCTCTTACCAGTGCCCACAGGGATACAAAGGATTGCATCTCTATTTTAGTTTGCACTATCCTGAGCTGGGCATGACTTCGTTTGGGAACCACAGAAGTTTTGGAGATGGTGCATAGAATTTAGGGGTCTGTGTTACCTCTTGAACTTTTCAGTGCTAACACCACTGCTGTAGAACAGACCTTCTTTTTAAATATGTTTCCCAATAAGTTTATGTAGATTCACAAATGTAAAGAAATGTAAAGAAAAGAATAGCCAAGACTGCCAGATTCTCTTCCCTGTTCTTGTTTGATTTGGGGCAAACCATTTTGAGATGGTTAAAGTTCAACTTTCCTCTAATAAGTGTTGTATTCAACTTATTTTTTGGAAAGTGCTTTGAAACAGCTACATTAAATGTATGAGAGATGTGTATAACTCTAATAGCCATCATTTAAGTATTGGATTTGTAATAATTTTACCAGTGATGAACGTTGCAGTAGAGTAACAGAACTATAACTTTTAGAAATAAAGTTTTCTAATAATAAAATATCAAAGCATACTTTTAAATATTTCTACTAAATGAAGAAAAATCTTATTATTCAACTGTAGCTTTTGCCACTTAATAATAGCATAATTGTAGATAGAAAAGTCCTTTTTTTCATTACCTTATATACTAAATAAGTTTATAAAATAAGATATAAGTAAGTGATTGGTTTCATAATTTCTCAAGTCTGTTATATATTTGTGCAGTTCTTCTCATTCAAACTGTGCACACCAGCAAAGCATTATTTAGGTCATGGATAACTGATAGAAATTCAAAACCCCCAACACACTATTTAGACATGCTACTTAGCCAAGTACTAATTTTGGTGAGTTAAATTCATTGTGCATCTGCTGCAAAGTAATTTAGGAAAGACTTCATATGAATTTTGTAATTAAAAATTGAGAGCACTGACAGTACTGGGAAGGACTGAAAACCAAATATTTTGTTTGCGCTTCCACACTGCGACACATTTTCAATAAGGAAACTAAGACTGACTATAAAAATAAATTCTAGTTAAGTTTATTTAACTCCAGTTAGGATTTGAAAATAACTTTCCAAGCTTTTTTCACAATAAATACTTGATTTCATGGTAAATACTCGATTTCTTCAGAAAGAAAATCTGTGTTTAGATTAAAAGCATTGCTTGCAAGTGAATAACTTTCCTCAGGAAAATTTATGTAAAAGCAATTCCTTTCTAACTTTACTTTTCCACTGGGCAGGGGAGCGTGGTGGAATATCTGGGTGTCTGCCTATATAACCATAGTGTTTACATGTCTTCTGTATATGAAAGTTGCTGGTAAAGCCAGCACAAGGTGAAAAACTTGGAATTGGTCCATATGGTTCTCAAAAATTGTAATTTAAATTTAATAACAAAATTAAATTTTCACAGTAAATTTATTTTTGCCTCGTCCAATGGGTTGTATTTTCTAGTTTGTCTCTGCCACCATGAGGGTAAAAATTTACCTTCCCTGGACAAGTTGCTAACTTAGCCTCACCAAAGAGCTGAAAAGTTGTGAGGATTTTGTGCCCTTCATAAGTAGATGCTAAAACTCTGAGATGCATCAGTAGCATGGTTAAATCAAAAGCCTCTGGTGAAGGTTTTCAGCCTGGTTTCCATCTGGATCCTCAGTGCTTGAGAGGAAAATAAAGACGCTTAAATCTTCTGTTGGAAGCATCTCACAGGAAGAATGAGATGGTTTATCCTGAGCAAACAGTCCCCATTAACTCAGCCCCAAACAGGGCAGTAGATATTGTTTACACTGGAGATACCATCTCCTGTATGGTAAATACACACTGAGCAGCACTCATGGAGCACAGCATTCAGGAACTGCTGAAGTCTCTGTGTACACACAGATATGTTTGCCTGACATAATGTGGGGTTTACCCTCTTTAGCCAGACTTACCAGGTTAGAGAGGCATTTTCACAGACATTTGGTAATGAATGACCTGCTATGGTTTTGAAGAGATGGGATCTCCTACAAACAAATAACCATGAGTTGTGTGTGTTCACCACAGGAAGTGTAAGTTAGCTGTGTGAAGATGAGCTAGAACTCAGGGGTGTTGCGCAAGAAATCTTTACCTTTATAGTAAATAAATTGTCATGTGTACTATGAGTTTCAGTAATTTGTTGCCATTGATGCACAGTTTCAGGGCTGCCCTTCTTTGCAGTGAAGTACCTTTTCCACCTTCCTCCTTAAAACTCTAATTTTAGAGTTAATAACTCTGCCCTTCTATTGCAGCTCTGGAGCTATGTCTGCTTTAACTGTGCTCTTCAAAAAGCTGCTTTGAGCTTTTTATAATAATTGTATTTTGTACTAATGCTGCTGATATGAAAAACAAGCTTGAAAAGAATATATAGTAGTATGTAAGTAAACAAGAGTTTTTCAGTGACTTTCTTGGCATAGTACGTCAGGGAGTTTAATGTGAATTTAGTTCTCTCCTAGTAATTACCTTAATGGTGGATAATTCCTGGCTGGGAAAGCCACATTAGAATCAGTTTCATACTTTGATACAAGTTTTATGGGTACAATTACTAAATAGTGAAAAGATCATATTTCAAAACCTTCAAGAAAGTCTTGTATCCCCTGCCACTGTTTCTGCAACTAAAAGCCATTGGAATTGATTTCTTTTGCACACGGTAATGTGGCTAACCTAGTTAATTTTTTTAATTGGAAATTCAGTGAAAATTAGAAGGTGTATTCAAATACTGTGCTTTTTTGATGTACTGCATTAATTAAATATAAGTTTTTCAAAATTTCAGAATGGCGTAGGCATTATATGTTTTGTACTATTGCCTTGGAAGCCCTTAGTAACAAATTGGTAATGGTCACAGGAAGAGTAAAGTGGCTTAAAGTGTTCTGCTTATTCAGTAAATACGTATGATGAATTCAGTAAAGATTTCTGAAAATACTGTAAACTTCTTTGAAGTTTTTATTTTTGCTACCCATGGTTTAAAACGCTTATTCTCTCTTAAATGCATGCCAAATTTCCAGAGTAAGGTGTCTGTAATGGCTATTTATAAAGAGTGAAGCTTGTTCTACATCAAATGCCATCATGAATCACTCCACCAATGGAGACCTCTTTATTTCAAACATGAGAGGTGTTCATCTAAATGCTGCTGAGGTCACCTGAAGGGAAGCATCTGATGAAATTATATAAGTATGCCCAAAATCTGTGCCCTCATGGAATTTCAGAGCAGGCTAAACATGAACTTTTGTGTGTTGAGATTTGTGTAATATTCTCGTTTTGCTTTCACATGGCTGTGTTACTCATCATTGCATTCACCCAGAGAATCAGAGCAGTCGGTGTGACGGGTGCTCCCAGCTTCAGCTCCGTGCTGCTGGCACCCATTCCTGGGGACTGGCCCTGAATGTGGCTCTGCAGCACTGACCCCCAGGTGTGGCCATTCCCAGTGCCACCACAGGCCCACTGTGCCCATGGAACCCCTGCACTCTGGATCTGAGGAGCAGGAATGGCAGTGGCAAGCGTGGAGCAGTCAGTGCAGTCTGGTGGCTCAATGAGGAGCTCCACTGGATAGAACCACCTGGAAGGGAATGGCAGCTTTGTCCCGGGGAAGATGCTTAGGAAAGATCTCTGGGCTTAAACTGCATCCCTGATTTTCACTAATCCATTTGCTTTGCTGGGGATTTGTGCTAATGATACCTTCTTGCCCTGCTTCTGAGCTCGTGGCTGTGGCAGCAGCCGTGCAGGAGTTGTGTCAGAGTTAAACCTGGCACGGGAACTCCCCAGGGTCTGGGTTGAATTTCCAAGGAAAACTGTGATGTAAATGATTTCATGGATGCAAAAGATACGATCCCAAACTACCACACATGCCTGCTTAAGTAGTGAACTGCAAATTTTAAAGGTGTTTGCATGCCAAATGCTCTCCAAATTTAAGTGTTGCTTTAATTTTTATCGGCAGCCTTTGGTGGCCAAATCCATCCCACACAACCATCAAATGCATGTTTTGGGCCAAATTGGCATTTTTGTGAAATTCTTACAGTGGTGATAGACAGGAAAGATGCACTTCATAAATCGGCTCCCAGTAGCTTCACCAAGCACTGAGTTGAATTAATGTCTCTCACTCTTGTCAGTTTGGTTTCCCACAACAAATCAGAAATTGTGCTTTTTTAATTGGAAATTTCTGCATCCAGTCCTTACATTTTGTACAGATAAAATTTTGCCAAATCAAAGGAAGAATCTAAATTTCTGTATTTTAAATAAAAATTCATTGGGTGTTATTGTGATGGCAGATGAATGCCCTACACTCTCTCCAAAAAGCTAGAAGTTAAACAACTTGGAAGTAAAAAAAAATATATATATAATTTTTAATTGTTATTCCAGGGAGGGAGTGAGGGGAGGAAGAACAGCAAGATTTAGAATTAAAGAAAGCATTCAATCTTTATCACGTATCATAATAATGAAAAATTGATATCTTATGGAGAAAAATCCTCATGCTGTTTAGTTGGGAATTAAATTTTGCTTGATATTTATGTGGGGTTTTTTTCTTGCCATATACTTTTTCATTGTTTTATTTTAAATGGCATTAAAAGAATTTAAGCTCCTACATTGAAATAAAATTCATAATTAATAATCTAAATAAATATTTTGTTTTCAATTCTGAGAATTACACTGTGATCATCCCCTTTAATGAATTAGAACCCTTTGAGGATGGAGCTTGTCATTAACACACATCATCAGCTGATGCATTTTAATAATACATAGAGTTGGAAAGGAGAGGAAGTGTGAGCTACTGAAGCTTGCAAAACCAATCCCCTAAAGCTTTCATGTTTTATTTGAGCATATGTTTTGGAAGTGGTAGTGTTGACACTGGTGGCACTAATCTCCTCTTTATCTTGTTTTGATTAAAAGGATATTTGAATATTATTTTTGGCAAACTTTTATCTAGCCTCAAAGGGGTTCCCTTGTAGCAGCTACAGAGAAATGGCTATAATAAACACATTCTATGATACACTTACATCACACATTATAGCCACTGCTGGTGTACTCCAAGAATGCAAAATACTCCTGAAAAAAAGCAAATGAGCTTGCTGTCAATGCCAAGTGTGTGAAAATGTCAAATTGTGCTCTACCTTTTTTGTTTGTTTGTTTTGCATACCAAGCTGTGTGAATTGCTTCAGCAGTATGAAGGAAACTGTGCATTAGATTGTTCAATAATTTAATAATATATGTGGTTAGGAGGCAAAAGGTTACAGCAGTTTTATGACAGATATTTTTATCTTTTATAAAAACCCACATCCCCTTTTCTTTACACCTCCTTTACCACCTATCAGATGACTGGGTTACCATTCAATTTGTATGTTATTTATTTCCACCTTACATGGTTTTTAGCTGTATAAAACTCAATTTTCAAAACAGAGAACAAAAATATTTTTTATCATTTTTCTTTACAGAATGTGCAGTTCTGTTGTCCCATGGATTGTAAGCACAGTGCAGATCCTCGCATTCTGTCACTGCAGGACAACTTAGAGGGAAATGGTTCATAGTTTTGATAAAATATCACAGACCCCTGTGTTCTGCTGTCTTTTTCAATTTTGTGGCTCCAAAGAAAAGAGCAAGGAGTGCACAGGAGATCACCTTGTCTGTGTGTTTGTGATTCCTGAGGTGCTGGATCAAACCTCAGGTCTCCATTTCAACATTATTAGCATATTACTTCTCTTCCTCTTCCCTGTGGATGTGTTTATAAATCATATTGAGTCGTTTAAGAGCTTGCTTTTCATAGACCCCATGCTGCTTATTTGGTTTAAAATATGGATTAAAGTGTCTAATTTTAGGTTTTAAATTGCATACACAGTTTTAATTGAGAGAAATGGAATTCATAGTTGGTCAGTAAAACCAGATCACTTTTCTGTGCAATTAATTTCAAATAAGCCATTTTAACTATGCAGAGCAGAAACACAGACCCACCTAAAACCTGCAGTACGGATTTGTTGATACTGGGTCGCATTGCTCAAGGAAAGTGTAGAATCACACAGTGTAATATGGTGAAATTATTGGTTGCAATTTATTTTCTTTTCCATCCTATCACCATTATACTTCTGTGATTTTTCAAATAACTTGTATGTCATCAGAATTACTTACTATTTTTTATTTCTTCTTCTGAAGCTGCAAATGACTCTCCTGTTGGTCATCTTTTTTGTCACAGATGGGATCTTCTTTCTGTTCTTTAACCACTCAGGACTCACAGAGGGTGATTCTGTGATTCCACTGGCTGACGCTTCTCTGCATTTGGCACTTCCACAAAACCCTTCTTTTTTGTGAAATTCAAAGTTTTGTGATCTTCTTCTGGTGTTTGTTCTTTTTGGAAAGCTCTGTCTTGGCAGTGTGTGCTGGTTATTCAGGTATTCAGGTCACGTGTTGCTGCGCTTCTCTGTGTGTGCACAATGGTCATGCAGCTTCTCTTTGCAGAATGTTGCCTCTCCAGCTTTTGACCTTGCTGCTCTGTGGGCTGGATTAATTCCCCTGGCAGAATATTCAGTTGTTCTGGTTCCCTACATTGTCCTGTCTTGTTTGTTATGTTGCTGTAGTTGTGCTCCTCCTCAATGTGAATGTCCTCAGAGGTCAGAGCACACGAGTTGCTCTGGAGTTTCAGAGATCAGAGGAAAATGGTCAGGTTTTCTGCTTCTATACATTTCTGTTCTTCCCCCTTTGGTACACCATCAGAGAACTCCTGTTCCCCATTAGAAAGTACATTCTGAGACTCTGAATATGTTCCTGGTTGTTCAGGGTTTTTTTAACAGATTGTTCTGAAGAACAAACCCACCAAGCGTTCAGGTCAGCTTTGGTGTTTAGGTTGTTGCTGTTCAGTGTTGGTTCTTTGGTTCTTCACGGTCTGCTTTGTGAGGAGCAATGTCAGTGCTCACTGCCTTCTGCTGCTTCTAGTGGGTTTCTTATCATAACATCACTCAGAAACAAAGAATTTAGGGTTACTGGTCCCAAAGAGTATTGCTCTCCTGGGTGGGGGGGGGAAGTGGCACATTCTAAACTGATGTTCAGAAGGAATTCTGAACGCCTGGTGGTTGCAAATGCTTTTGTCCACTCCTCTAATCCAGATCTCAACACCTTAACTAGCAATTCCTTGGAATTACACACTGGGCTGGAGTTCTCTTGCTGTCTAAGCAGCCTTGACTTCATCCTCTGTGTGGCAAAGACCATGTCAGTCTTTAAGAACCTGTATTAGGTCATGAGACTCAATATGGACTATCATGTTAAACATCAACAGTATTGCCTGCCCTGAAAGCAGCAAACTAAATTTCCAGACAAGCTGCAGTCCTGAAGACATTCCACCTCTTCTTTATTGGCTTTGTCACTGGTAACTCCTTGCTCCACATGCTGCCTTTGCTCAGACTCTCAAGCACAGCACAGAGAAAGAGCAGAATAAACACACTTGGTTTGATGGAGATGATGACACAGAAAAGAGAGTTTAAGGATGTGTTAATTTTCAAGTACTTACTATGATTAAAAATTAGTTCACATTAAAATAAGAGCTATGACTACTGTCTGAACTTCATAGTTTGTAGGAGATTATATTGAGAGCCTTTCCACTAGTCACTGTCATATTGGTTGAGTTGATGCCTATAAAGCATTCAAAAATCATATTGATGAGTGTTAGAAAAAGGGTTTATTTAGATTGATAGAATCTCTTATAATAGCATTCATAACAAAATTCTTAGTATTTGCATAGAGATGCCTTGGTTTCTCAAAACTTCTTTATAGAAAGCTCTGGTTTTGGGTAGCTATCCTTTTGACATGAAAGAGTCTGCTGGTGTCCCTCCAGGAGCAGTCATTTTACAACTTTATCTACTCCACAAAGATGATGTTAAAATATTTGCTGTTCCTGCAACACTTCTCTTTACAAGTAATGGCTGTATTGGAAATGACCAGAACCTTGAATTCTCTAAGTAAATCCCAACCTAAATTTTGGCCTAATAAAGCTTTTTCTTTTTCTCCCCCGCTTTTAGTTGATGTACACAAATTAGAACACATAAAGAACACTTATTTGGTTTAGATCAGTCGTAAAACCCAGTGAAGCCATCTGGAAGAAAACAGAAGTGATAGATGGTTTTCTGGCTTCTATTCAAAACTCTTGTTATGTTGTGGAGTACTTACTATGAATGCTTGGCAACAAAAAGGCAGAGATCCTATATTATACAAATACTTAAAAGCCTGTGCCCAGAGACAAGAGAATGAAAAAAGAGGTGGTTTTATACATGTAGTCACTGCTGTCTCCTTCACCTCTCCTGGGAAGTAGTTATGACATAATAGGATTTGAAGGTTACTCTTCAAATTTCCTTTCACCTTCGAGTGAGTAACCCATGTCATGCATCGCAGAAAAGCTGTGCTCTTGACACCTAGTGATGCAAAAATGGCTTGAAATGAGTCTTTCTGTTAGAAAGAATTGGAAATCAGACTTGCAAAAGTAAAAACTTAATTCTGTTCTGCTTTTTCTTTTTTAAATTGTCAGGCCATCATGCAGGTTAAGAAAATGCTGAGTTTAAATGCATGTGTATAACAGCACATAATAGCTTTCAAAGCCTCCTGTTTAAAGTTTGCTTGGGTGAAAACCAGTTGTATCTTTCTTTCCATGCATCATTAAGTTGTTTTCTTGCTGGGAAACAAGAATATTATATTGTTTCAAAAATATTAACATTTAATCTCATAGGTGAAATTGCTCAATTAATATTACAAGTAAATATTTGTGGAAAGGGGTTGTCTTATAATTGCTTATCAGAGCCTTTTTCAGTCTTTGAAAAGATAATTGGACTGGGAAATATGACTGCTTGAAATATTTAAGAACAAATGTATATGTGGACAAAGATATTTCCTAGAAAGAATTATTAATTTTACGAAATGTATTTTAAGACAGTTGTAGCTGATTTTTGGTATAGTTCTTTCCAGCACAAATTTGTATTATAATTGCAGTTAATTGTTTAAAATGCAATTTTAAATTAACTAAAGATGAACCTGATGTATTTCCTTTTTATTCTCTGTTGTCCCTTTTCAAATCATATTTATGTACATTAATAGCAGCCATCCTCCTTTCATCTAGTTAGCACAGCAGTACACTAACTCTGTAATTTACTGATTTTAATACCAGCTATTTCTCCCTGGATATTGGTACATGGGCATAGAGTTCTTTGAAAAAGTAACAATAGTGAAAGAAATGAACAATATGAATTTTACATCAAGAATTTCCTCACTAGTCCTCTAATAGTAGTAAAACAACTGCAATGCATTATCTTCTGTAATTTCTTATACCTTTCTTTCCCTCACAATAAAGGGTCCTTTACACTCAGAATCTTTTCAGTAACAGGTAATTGCAGACCATGGTTAGTCTTCTTTTGGTTGAGCTTTGCTCTTTTGTTGGAGTATGGGAATTTCAGATCAAATCTCTCCTGATTCTTGTTTGCCTCTCTCTTTTGGAAACCTGTGCAGGGTAGAGATATCCAGAGCTAATATTGCTGATAGACTCAGAGGGGATAAAAGAACTGAAAAGAATGTTTGAGAAGCATTTAATCTACTGTGTATGTCTTATTTAGATCTGGAGTGAATCCTCCAGCATGGCCCCACCTCTCAGGAAGGATCCATCCAAGGTAGCATAACATCAATTCCAGGAGAACTCCTTTCCCAAATAAATTAGTGAAGGGGACTTGAAGACTGCACTGTCCTAATGTTTGCTGGTAACCAAAACACAGGAGAGCCTCTAGTTAAAAGCTGGTGATAGTGCTGGCCTGAAGTGTGAAAAACTCATAGAGATTATCAGCCTGCAGAAAGTAGTAGAAGCTTTTAAAGGCTGTAACTTGAACTGGACAGGGTCTGTGAGCAGTTGTATCTTTTATTGCAAAGTAAACAGGCTTTTATATTATTACAAAATCTTTTGGCCACCCCAAAGCAGAGTTACATTTCTCCTTTAGTGTTTATTTAAATAATGAGCTATAATGAGTCTATTTTAGTTTCAATTTTAGAATGCTCGCCAAGAAGGAACAAAACCCAATAAATAATTCTCAGTCTTTCTCAGTGGTATATTTAATGCTCTAAAAACCG
This sequence comes from Passer domesticus, assembly GCF_036417665.1. Lineage (NCBI taxonomy): Eukaryota > Metazoa > Chordata > Aves > Passeriformes > Passeridae > Passer > Passer domesticus. Next base: position 7,248,642 of record NC_087484.1, read on the forward strand.
CCCCTAATTGTACAGCAATCAAAAGTTTTCACTATATTTCCATGCAGGAGCTAAAAATTCTGACAAAATTAAGAGGGGTGTTTGGTTTTAGATAGAATTGCATCTCTCTTCCATCTCAACATCACCAAAGCCAGCGATGGGAATGAAGCCAAATTCTTTCCAATACATCTGAACTATTGCAAAAATCCAAGGACAAATTTATTTTATTTTGTAGTGGCAAATACTTTCTCCTCCTAATTTTGTGGGAGTGTTTTTTTCTCCCTACAAGGAATAAATTTCACATTCTGGAAATAAGTTAGTCATTCTGAAGTTCAGAATTCATGAAGCTGTTCCAGCAGAGAATGGATACGGAATTGCAGCAAAATCTCAAGGTCACTGGGAATATTCTTTGGGGTATTCTTATGTGGCTTATCTGTGCTCACATGCCTAATTTTTTTTTCAGTGCAAAGAATAGCCACTTGCAGAGAATGGAAGCCTTAGCCCGGCCCTGTGCCATCCCTTATTCAAGTTCTTTTATACTCCTCTTTTTAAAGAAGCTGTCAAGTTCTTTTCTGAAGCTGACAGGAAAGGCCAAATCTGCAGTACAGGAAGAGAGGCAAAAAAGAAACTTTTTGTGTTGATGTTTTACTAAGTGAGCTAAGGAGAATTTTAGAATCATGTAATTTACTCTGGAGGCATTTACTGTACATAGCTATAGTGATGGTAATTTCTTTCATTGTGGAAGTGAAAAGATAACCATCAATCAGTTGTCAATTGGTCAATTGCAGAAGTGATGAAAAGAAACTGGTAGGAACAATCACTTCTGTGGCTACCTAGACTATTTGGGGTTTTGAGGAAAATACGGGAACTGGAGTCTGAGGAAAAGGAGTGAGGTTGAAACATAAAAATAATTGGTGCAGGGATAAATTGATCTCCTAGAACTATTTTCTTTTCTGTACTGTGTAAGTGCTGCAAAAACAAAGTGGAGTTTACACTGAGCTGAGTGTAGTGAAAGCTGGAGATGTGATGTGGTGCAAGTACAGGGACTGTTTAAATGGGGGCTTGAAAATGGAAGAATTTTTTTATAAAAATTAGCAGGCAGCTGAATTATTTCAAATATTCTTATATGCCCAATAGGAACTGCATTTATAAGTTTATGCGTGGGAGAAATTGTGATTTGTGTTGTTACAGAGTATGGGAGGCATTCTTATATATAATCTGCAAAGTGTAAGAAATACTATGAAGCCAGGTATAGGTCTGTTTTTACATATATAACATGGAAGTTGTTTTTAAAATGAGCCTCATGGCACAGGCTGGCATGAACGCTGTGCATTTAACAGTTATTTAAGCAGTGTGAAAGGCAAGTGTTTCATTATGTATGCATATTGCAGGGGGGGTGAGCTTAGGACAGAACTAGGAAAAAGATTAAATTCATTTATTTATGAAAAGAGTTCAAACATTATCAATACGGGGTGGTTTATGCTGTGGTGTTTTGTTTCGGATTTTCTTCCCCCTTTCTGTGGTAGGTAATAAAAAGGTTTACAGGCCCTCCAGAAGGATGAGATATCATCAGTTTGTAATCCAGCCCATGGTTTCCTAGATACCGTATTGTCTATTCTGTTCCGCTATGTGAAAAATGTTGAATATCAACAATGGGTTTCAGTGCTGTATTGTTGAGTTTTGTATGAACTAATCTAGCTTCACTAAAAAAAAAAAAAAAAAAAAAAAAAAAGAAAAAAAAACCTACAGCTTTGGACAAAAGTCTATAGCCAGTGCATTCGTAACTCCCCATGCACAAGAGCTGACTGTGGCTCTGGGAAGACATTTTACTCATTTGATTTCTTTTTTTCTTGTAGTCTTCTTGTCCAGTTCTCAGGTGTTTGCTACCTATTAGAATTTCACCTGTATGGGTTCTGTGCTTGAGAAAGTCCCAGGACTTGTCAGCTGCATAGGCCTCATAAAAGACAGCTCTGTTCAGGGTTTGAAAGGTAAGATTTTGCCGAAGTCCTCTGCTGTCTGTGCTGAAAGGTGCTAACTTTATTGGCCTAGTTCTGAAACTTTGCAGCTTATCACTCATTTGGAGCTGGTGGAGAGGGGAGCAGGTTTCAGCTGAGCAGGAAAAATAACCATTCTTGGAGTGATAGGTGATGGGGTTGGAGGGAGGATGGAATTGAATGGAATTTCCTCTTTTAGAAACTGAATTGTAACAAACTGCAGAAAGTGAGGAGTGTGGTACCTGCACAGTGAGGTGTGAGAGCAGGTACTCTGCTAATAACGATCCTCCCAAGACAGGGAAGAGTACAGGGGAAAGTGCTTGACCTGTGGCTAGGATATTTCCAGGGCATGGGTAGCACAGGGAATCGTGTGGTTTGGAATTGCTTTGCCACGAGCACTAAATTGTTTTTTTTCTTTTTTTCTTTCTTTCTTTCCTTTCTCGTTCTTTTTTACTTTGGTCTCAGAACTGTCTTAATGTTTTGTGGAAATGCTATTGGGGGTGCTGTTTGCTTAAAATAAAGTGGGTGGAGAACAGTTGAGGGTAAATAAGAATTATGATCAGAAATATTGTCATGAGTCAAATTTCTGAAAGAATTTGGGGTTTTTTCCTCTTCTAATAAGTTTTTTCTAGATTTATTAAAGAAATTCAGCAGTAAGCAAAAGACCCTACAACAGTAAGAATTTACAGATGTGTGAGATGTGGTGAACTAGATTAGATGTACAGTAAATATTTATTTGTGAAATTAAAACTGTCTGTTAAATGTTAGCTATATACATCTTATGTTAAAATATTTCTACCTTTTTCAATGCAAATTATTTTCTGTGTATGTATTTATATTTGGATCTTTTCATCATGTAAATTTGTGAATTATTTTATTTTCTTGGAGAAACAACTTTATGGGCAAATACTTTTACTGTAAATGTGGGATGATTTTATTTTAAATGGAGAAATGGAATTTTTGAACTGCTTTTTTTATTTTAATGCAAGTAACGCACTGATACTGCGGTCAGAGACCAACTTCCAAAAATCCTCCAGGCATTTTCTTGTGTCTCTGGAAGATTCTTGCGGAAGCTGTGCCAGCTTTTAAAACGCTCTCTTTGCCCTGCTGCAGTGTGGATGTTTTTCCCATCCCCCTTTTAACCTAGGCATTAGAAGAAAGTACAGATGATGCTTGCTTAACCCTGCATTTAGTGCCAAGCAGTGATGTGCTCCCTATGAAACCATTTCTGACCCTCTGCTTGCAGTGGTGAGCCTGAATTTTTCCCCTTCCTTGCCCATCATTGTCGGTCAATTATGGGATGGAACTGAACCAGAAAATCTGGTACAGTCTGGCAATTAGTACAAAGGGTTTCCAGTCTAGTGTGAAGACAGAGATGCAAGAGCCCCAGCAGCTAGAGAAATAGTTTTGATTGGCCATGGACATTGCCTTTTAGTGCTGCTTGGTTACTTTCTAAAGATACTGGCTCTTCTACCCTACAGGTCTTCTCCTTAAAGTACTGCATTACGGGCCTACTTTTTATAAGTCTTTTGGGAAGTGGGGGGGGTCTTCTTTTTTTAGCTCTAGCTTCTCCCATTTGCAGACTGTCATTTTAACCCATCAAACAGACACATTTTGACTTGTACAACAAAGAACCAAGTTATCAACATTCACAGAAACTGACATTTTTAATTCAGGCTTCATTATGTCTTCGGTGTATGACAGTGAGCTACAAAGACATTTAAAGGGGTTTTTTTTCTTTTTTTCATTTTAAATTCAGCACTGGGATGTTTATCTTTCTTTTAATGCTCATATTTCCCTTTCTACCTTTATTCTTTAGTAATATATAATTAGCATTATCAAAACCATCAGCTATTATCCACTATGACTTTTGACCTTTGTTTTTATCTACCTAGCATTTTCCAAAATAAATTGCTACACAAATTCTGTTTATGTTACAGTAAAATGGAATTTGTGAAGCTCTGGAGTACAGTCATCATAAAAATAATCTCTTTTGAAATTACTAATATTTAATGAATGATTACATATATGTAAACTTTTAAAATATCTGGTATTGTAAGATAAGAATTAATAATAAAACAAAGATGTTAACTCAAAAATAACACACAGAAGTCAGGCACTTTCAAAGGCTAGCAGTGAGTCTGCAGTTGATATTTTCTGCTATCCTAAGAGCGAGCAAAAATCTGATATAAGTTGGGTTGAAGTTTAGAAGAGCCAGTTATGCCAAATAAAAATTATAGACTATTATTTCCAGGAAATCTGGTATCTTTGCAGAGTATATGAAGACAGGATTCATTCAAACCTTGTTCAAAACCAAAATGCAGTATAATTAGATAGCACTGCAAGCAGATGACAAAGTAATAGGAACATCGAGCATTCAACCATAACCACAGTGTTTTGTTTGTGAGAGTTGTTGTTTTCCTACGAGTCAGCAGTTTCTGCTTTATGCTTGGATAACTGTGTATTTAGGATGTTGTCTTTTGTAGCTGGAAAAAAGTAAATGTGCGACCTAATCTTTGTGTGCGTGTGTGAAATATTACAAATACAGATCCCAAGTTTCTGTTGTCATTTTTCTTTCATTCTGTCAACCTCTGCACAGTGGTACTCTGGGAATCCCTGAAGGTGGCTTTAGGCACATGATGGCAGAATATTCCATTCAGCACTTAAATACTCCCTGGCTATATTAATGGCAAGAAATACAGGAGCAGGGACTGTGAATGTGATGACAAGATTAACACATTGTCCACTTCTATCAGGTGCCTCTTGTTTTTGTATTTACCACTCATCTTTCCCAGCTGACTGATGGCTGTCACTCAACAGCTTTCTTTGGCTGGAAAGAGAAAGAACTTTCTTTGAAGATGTCAGCAGAGTGTTGAATTCCATAACAGGTCATTTGCACGGAAAGTCTACGTAGAACAACAAATTAGTGGCTTCTCTTGTAGATCTTTTGATAGCACATATGGGAAATTGTGTGATAGTGTTGTATATTGCACCAGGAAGATGATAGCACAGTGTAGGTCACAATCTAATTTGATTACCCAGGAACACCTTCCCAAAGGATGCACTGATGATGCTTTAGACAGGAACTGTGTGGAATAATTATTCAGATACCAATACCTGTCAGTTTCAATCATTTACCAGAGGAACAAACAAAATAGTAACTTACAGTCAAGTGCAGAGGGAAAGAAAACTATGACTGGTTTTGACTTGGTCTAAAGAAATTGGTAAAAAGGCACAAGAGCAATTTAAATTTTTTGCCACTTGTGGTTTAAGAGATTCCCAGAAATTACTCTGAACAGTACACACCCCAAATCCACTTTAGTTAAATTTTTTTTCATTGTTTTATTTCCTTATGTCTTCAGTGACCAAGAAAATTTGACATTGAACAGGGACTACCCCATCTTAAATTGTAACTTTTCAGTTACATATTATGTCCTTCAGGTAGTACTTGAAGTACTCACAAAAACATTGTTGAGCTGGGAGCTTTGACAGTGGATCACTGTCAGAAAGTTTAATTGTGAAGTGATTTTCAAGGAGATAAAAATCTGTCCCTAGCTTTCAGCACTTTCCTACCAAGGATAACTTTAGTTCTATGCAAGGATTCTCCTCTCTCCCTCCAAATGTGTTTTCCAAATTGCTGTGCCTATTAAGTATTTACCTATAATTAAAGTTTCAAAGTGCCATTTTTCATATGAAAAAACTGAGGCAGACAGGGGCTGAGTGACAGCATTACCTCTAGGTGTGGGCTGCTGATTTAGCAGTGTGTTTGGAGTTTATTGAAGATCTCCCTTGTCAATGCATTGCAACAGCTTTTTTTAGTGGTGACTCTTGTAACAGCATTTTGGATTTCATGGCCTTTTTAGATTGCCCTTCACCTCTTAAAAACAGCTGTGAATTTTGAACCAACTCTCCACTGCAGGGTCTATTCTTACTACCATCATTATTGCAGTTCTGTGATTTCAGTAGGATGATTAGAACTTAATGCTTCATCTCCACAACACTCCAGCTCTTGGGCCCTGTTGGTTGATGTTCTGTCACTCTACTGAAGAAGTTTGGCTCAGTTGTTGGTTTTACTGCTCTTGTAGAAAATCCAGCCGCATGTTAGTAGCTTTCAGGTGGAAGGTAACTCTGTGCCATAAATAAAAGTCATGGGAATAACCTACAAGTACCATAGTTCATATATTAGATAATATCTACAGTATTAAATAGTATCTACAGCATCAGGAAATATTGGTTCTTGACACCTGTTTTCTGAGGTAGTGTCTTGGGGGGGAAAAAAAACATAAAACCCAAACCAAACCACAAAAAACAAATAGTAACAAAAAAAGGCAAACCTATCAGCATCGTAAAGGTCAGGAGTGGGTGGCTGCGGTGCAGACTGACTCTGCCAGGTTTTGCACTGCATTCAGGAGCCAGTTTGCTCTGACATGCTGAGGACCTCCTCGTCTCCAGGTTTTCAGCTGTACTCTTGGGCACTTTTGTACTTTTGTCCTTGCTCAGTGGTTAAAGGTATCTGGGAACAGACTGGGTCTCTTGATCTGGGAAATGACTCGGACTAAGAGCACTAATAGAAAATTACAGAGGTTTTGTAATACAGAAGAGAAGTCAGGTCAAGGCCATTGCCTGAGCCATGATCTACCAGCTTGCCTGCTCCTGGAAATGTTTCCTTTGCATGACAGGTCCTTCTCAGCATTTCTACTCACCCTCTTCCTCAGGGTGGGAAAAGCAGCTGAAAAACCTCACTGTAAGAGATTTTTAGACATATTACAGGGTTTTATGCTCCCAGTTCCCATTGATTTTCAATTCAATTTTCACTCAGATGAAATTCAATAGGAATAAAATACCTAATTCCTTTATGCCATTGAGAGCCTTCTGTCCTGGGTCTTATGGCAGGCTGTGGAACGAGTGAGCACTGCCTGTTAGTGGGATGTGACAAGCATTAAGAAATAAGAGATTGGATCAGTGTATTTCATGGGACTTTATACAAATCTAAGCAATTGGCATTTCATATAAAGGAGAAGGGGAAAAATTACTAGTAAAGACACGGTGATAGCAGTTTCTCAAAGAACAGATCCCAAAGGCACAAGCAGAAACTGTGCCATTGCAGGGGATGACAGGCTGTGTACTGAGACACCTTTTGTTAACACATGAGCCTTAGCCAAAGACTCAAAAAGGAATCAGATTTTTAATGGCAAGCCTAAGGGACTATGATGAGCCTACAGAGACAGAATTGAAGTAATCAAGACACAAAAATGAGATATGACCAGAAAGTTGCATGAAGCTGCACTGAATGAGCCTTCAGAGCAGTAGGAAAACCAAGCTACAGGGTTGCTAGTCAGCAGAAGATGGTGATGGCAGTGACAAATGAGGTTGAAGATGCAACACGTAGTAATACCTGCAACGTACAGTATTTTACTTTTGAAAAAGTCAGCTGTAAGGAGATGGCTACCACAAATAATATAAATTACAACAAGATATGGAAGATTTGGAATTTTTTTGCAAGTCATCTTCTGGTATCTCGCATATTTCATGGACCCTCAGCTAATCCACTGATCACAGGCTGAGAAATAGTAAACAGCATGACCACCCAGAGTCCCTGGTAGACCTTTTCTCTGTCTATGATGAGTTATTTGCATTTTCTTGGGGATGTGGATGGTAGAGATGGCCTCTTCCTCACTCCCATTTCATCTCTTCCTGGAGTAGTTCTTACAATTTTTCTTTACTGTGTTAGTTGCACAGCTGATTGTTATTTCTTTCTGTTTCTTTCTGTAGTTATCTTCTCAGTTTAGTCCTGTAGATTTTCTCTTTCCAAATTGTGTAGTGCTTCAGCTTCCTCAGTATAATACTCCTTGCTGCTAGCCATCCCTTACTCATTGGAAATTTCCTCATGACATTTCTGAATCAAGGAGAGAGCTAAAAGGTGGTGCAGGTTTGCGTTACGTTAGCACTGACTAGAGGAAACATAAAGTAACCCCAGGCTTCTGTGAGGCTCTGTGTATCTGTAAAAGTAAATATGCTGATGAGGACTAAAGAGAGAATTCATTCCTTATCCATGCTGCCAGTTATCTCAAAGGCAAAGGTATTTCAGCAAAACAGCACTTTTTTATGTTTTTATGTTTTCAATTTGTCTTTAATACTTTTTTAATGGAATAAGAAAATCTCGAAGATGCTATTGTTTATTATTTCTTATTATTAAAATTCCATTTTCAAGCAGTGATTCTTTCTTTTTTTTTTTTCCTGAAAATGTTCAGTAAGTTGTTTTCAAAACTTCAGAAACATTGTGCATTGTGCTGGAAGTGAAACTTTTCAGTTCCAAACTTACCAAAGCTCTTCAAAATTTCCTTTTCCTTTCTTTGGCAGAATATTTAATTTATCAACTATAAATGCCAGGAGAGGTGTTAACTTTTGTGTGTTAAAACCCTAATTAGATTAAGTTGGATTGTACTTTGCATGTTCTCTCAAGCTAATTCCCATGATCACCATGCTTTAAAACCTTTATTAGGGGGTTTTGTTAGAGATGCATCACTTTACTGTTGTTATTCATCTGACAAGAAGAGTGGATTCAAATGTACCCTTCTTTCAAAGCTGTGTTTGTCACTGACCTCAGATGTTGAACTGCACAGAGTTTTCTAAGCACTGCACTGCGTGTGCAATGCCAAGAAAACTGGAGAGTTCTGACTGGCATCCTTCTAAGAGAGGTGATGTGAGAACCTTTTTGTCTAGTGTGTTACATCCATCAGAGCCCAAAATACTTGGGTGTTGTTAAAAGATACAGGGATTCAAAACTGGCTATTGTCTCTCTAGTGAGGAGTTGTCAAGATGAAATGAAAGAGGCAGCACTGTGGAGAAAGAAATATTGGGATCTCGATTTGAAAGAGGAGGTTATGCCTAGAGATGAGGAAACTTCCTTCTTTGATTCATGAGGAAAGTGAAAAGAGGATGACTGGTTAGGTGGCAGTCTGTTGATGATGCCAGATTTTCAGGACAATAAAGTTGAGGACACTTAGCAAGACTGGCTGAAGGATCTTATGAAACTCAATGAGTACTCCTTAACTATCCCATGAAATTCAGCTTAGATTAGTGTTCAAGTGATGCATCTGGGAATAATAAAAACTTTGCGGATAAAATTATGGGCTTTCAGCCATCTTACCACCAAGGAATGAGGTCTTGGGATGATAAAAGACAGGGCCATGAAAGAATCTGCTTATAGTCGTTAGTGATGTTCATTGAATATTAGGAATAAATAGGAAGGGGATAGAAGATAAGTACAGAATATTTATGCCAGCATATAAATACATGGCACACCCACATCTTGCATATTGTCTGCCCCTACCTTTTCAAAAGCTTCACAAAAGGGCAACAAGGATGATCACAGGAAGAGAGATTTCCATTAAAAAGAAACTAAGCAAAGTGGACCCTTTGTATGCCTAGAAAAGGAGACTGATGGGAGAGATGATGAAGGTATCTGGACTAAAGCACCATACACAAAGAGGTTCCCTCACGCGGTTTGTGCACAGTCTTTGCCAGGACAAGAAATGAAGGCAGCATGACAGATGTGGCAGCTGGAAAAGAAGCAAAAGCAGATCTTTAAACATAACATAATTAAGCAGCCACAGGGTACTGTCAGAGTTTAATGTTTCTATGGGTTCAAGGGAAGCTTGAACAAGTTCCCAAAAGGGAACCTCTTTAACCAGAGAGGTTAAAAATATACATTAACCTTATCTGGCTGGAGGAGTCATTGAGACTCAGACTGGTGGAAGCTGGAAGAGTTTTTGGGGGAAATATTATTACTTTCTTCTTCTGTCCTCCTCTAGGCACTCACTTCTGGCTGCTGAATGAGACAGTGCCTGGCCAGAGGGATGCTTGGTCTCACCCAGCACAGCCATTTTCTGTTCTCATGGTATTTGTGTCCTGATCTCACACTTCCTTTCCATAGCTAAATGAAGGACAGGTCAGAAACTGAAGCAGAAATATCCTGGGCAAATAGTTTGACTGCTGAAATGTCTATATTCTTTTTGAGTAAATCTTCCTCTTTAGCTAAACTAGGAATGGGTCTGTCTACCAGAGTGTTCCTACCAGGCAATCAGAGGGAGATACTGACAATCAGAGGAATGTTTTTAAAGCACCTGAGTTCAGATTAATATGATTTTTTTAAATGTAGGGAAATCCATGAAAAATTTATCAGTGTATAATAGCTGAACAATCTCTCCAGGAGACTTTAATTTCTGCTTCTAATCTTTTCATCTTAATCTGCTGGGTCAGCTTTGCACTTCTGCTTGTGTGCACAATGGGGAACAATGTTTAGCTGATGACAGAAATGCAGGATGGGGATTAAGTACCCCCCAAGCTTTCTGTATTTTAGTAATGGTGTTCAACGTTCCCCAGTCCCCAGTTTTACTCCCCTCCTACTCTTCCAATAAATTAACTTGTAAATCTGAAAATCAAGACATAGCTTCACTGGGCAGGGAAAATACACCCTGCAAATTTTCCTAAATACCCCTTTAGAAAAGGCTTAACTTTGATTATTGTAATTGATTATCTTAAGCCCCAGAGTGTCAGAATTCTGCATTAAACTCAGCATGTAGTTGGATGAGAAGATGGATTTGAGAGCAGTCTTAGGTGTCCACACCTCACCACTCCCATCCACCCACTCATTTCTGGTCCATGGCCCAGGTTTTCTCCCTAGATAGAGCTTCAAAATCAAGTTAATCTAAATATTCTTTGGTGTTAAAACACCAGTTACACCATGAGCTTTATCTCTGTATTCCCTTCTCCCTGTGACGGCACAAGTGTGGTGGGACTGTGTGGTTGGAGAAGTTTCTTACAATGGCCAGTTTTCAGCTGATCAACTCACAATACAACTGAGCATTGGTGCCAGCATGTGACAACAAAAGGTGGCCTCTGCTAGATGGTAACTCAGACCTGGGAAACTTCAAGCCTACCACGGGGTTGCACCTCCTGTGGTGTGTTGCTTTTAGGGCTGCATGTTAAGCCAGAGCCTTGAGTCAATCTAGATAACAAGTAATTTAACAAACAGTCCTCAAAAGAAGTTGAAAATCAACTTAAGGAATAAAAAGTAATAATATCCTTTCTCTTCAAACACATCAGGAGCATGATTACTGACAGAAAATCCCTAGGATGCTCGAGGCATGAAAGGAACATTCAAAAAATATAAACCACAGCAGAAAAGCTGTGATTTTTTTTGCACCTGTGCTTACCATGAGAGGCTGGTGAGAATCCCATCCCAGAATCCTAATTTATTGAATACATTTTAGGATTTGCTTCAAATGGAAGTGTCCATAAATAGCTTATAGAGTAAATGAACAAAACACGCCATAAAGACTCATCAGGAGTAGAGACATTCACTAGGAAATTCTAAAGGAATTTAGGAGAGAAACAGGTGATTGTGGTGTACAGCTTCTTAGCTCAAATAATTTTGAGCCAGAGGACTGAAATCTGACTAATAAAGCAACAAATTTTAGAACGACATTCAGGCAGATCCAGGAAGCTGCATCCCAGTAAACCTGACATCTGTGCTGGGAAAATGAGTAGAAATTATAATAAATAATAGAAACAGTGTAATCTGAGTAATTATGGCATATTGTGAAGTTTTGTGTGTAAGTTTTAAAAGTCCTGGCCTAATTGTGTATTCAAATTCTCTGAAGGTATCTACTGGTAGGAGAACCCAGGAGACCCAGCTGAGATCACCTGCTTGGGTGTTCAAAAGGGGTTTAACAAGGTTCATTCCCAAAAGCCTTTAAGAAAATAAAATATTCTGGAACAAAAAGGAAGATGCTCACATCAATAAATAACTAGTTGGCATAGAGAGCAGAGTACAGAAATAAATGGTCAGTGCTCACAGTAGAGGTAGGTCATCACTGAAAACCCTGTGGAGATCTGTGCTATTCAACATATTCATAAGTGGTCTGAAAATATAAAAGTGAATAGTGAGGGAACAAAATCTGCTGATGGTACGGAGTTACTCAGAAAAGTTAAGAGAAAAGCCAGCTATGGTGTATTGAGAAAGATTTTATAATGCTGGCAATAATGGGGGAAAAAAGATATTCAGTGCAGACAAATGCATATAGGAAAAATAAGTCTATCTTTACATATAAAGTGATGGGTTGAGAACTAACCATCACTTCTCAGAAATGAGATCTTGAAGTAAATGGATAGCTGTGCAAAACTGTCACGTCAAGAACAGCTGAACCAAAATTTTAATCAGAGAACAAAATGAAAGCCATCATTACGAGAGTATATAAATCCATAGTACACCTACAGCTTGAATATTCAGTACCAGCCTCCTCAGCTGAGAAAGAACAGAAAAGGTTGAAAGACGGATGGCAAGAATGGTCACCATGACAGAATGGGTTCAAGGGGTACGACCTACAAAGACAGGCTGAGAAAGGTGGGGCTGTTCAGCCTGGAGAAGAGAAGACTGTGTGGAGGCATCACAGCACCTTCCAGAATCTGAAGGGGCTACAGGGAAGCCAGAGAGGGACTCCTCACCAGGACCTGTAGTGACAGGACAAGAAGTAATAGACATAAATTGAAAGACGGGAAATTTTGGCTAAATGTTAGGAAGAGATTTTTTATTGTGAGAGTAGTGAGACATTGGAACAGGTTGCTCAGGGAGGTTGTGGATGCCCCAGTCCTGGCGTGTGCTTAAGGATGGATTGGAAAAGGCCTTGAGCAACCTGATCTAGAGGGAGGTGTCCCTGTCCATGGCAAGGGGTGTGGGACTAGTTGATCTTTAAAGTCCATCCCTTAACATTCTCTGGTTCTATGACCCAATGATGAGGACCAGCAAGCTGGAAAGGATCTGACCAGTGCTGGGGCATGTTGAGACAGCTTTAGATCTTGACCAGTTCCAAAGCTTGTTTTACAGTACCAAAACAAATACATTAGCACAGCTGAGGAGATGGTGAGCTTCCAGCATGCAAACAGGAATGAGGCAGAAATCCTAAAAGTGCCTTGTTGAGTCACAACATCAGAAAGTTAGAGGTACAACCCAGGCACTGATGCTTAACAAACGGAGCACATGGGAGTATTTACAAGGCTCTCTGTCCAGCTGAGTCTCATTAGATGCTTTAGGACGGCTCTGCAGTCAATGGAGAATAAAAGTTTTTCCATTTGGGCCATGAAGACCACCTAAATTAAGAACCTGTTCTGATGTGGACTCCAAAAGACCCTCTGTCTCCATTAATTAGAAAGGCGGTGGAGATTAGATGGGTACCTAACACCCTGATGGGTTCCTGTGGATGGATCTCTGGAAAACAAATATCACATTGTGACTCCTGTTAATGAGTTGATGTAGAGGACAGAAAGCTTCAAATCCTGTCTAGAAGCTTTGCCCCTGTCATATTTACAGAACTGTGAGCAGAGTCAAAGCTGTGGCCCCATAAAACTGGGTAGGGATGTTCAGAATCAGAGCTGTAACCAAACCCCAGTTATTCTGTCCTACACAAAAAGAACATCCCTGCATCTCAGCACATATTCCATGCTTTAGGAGTTGCTCTTTCAACAGCTTTATAAACCACTGACATACTCCAGACATGGCACACTCATATTTGTTTTCTGTCTGAGCAATGTAGCAGGAAACAGCCCATGGTGAGACCTGTGAAGTCTACCTGGACTTAAAGCTATGGCAGCAGCATCTCAAACTGTGTTTCATCTTGAAACATTCACAAAAACCAGTGTGAGGTCACAAAGTTCTTCCACCCATAGTTTTAGGCTGTGTATTTTTCACAGGAGTTTTATTTTTTCTAAGTTTTTCTAACTGAAACAGGAAACCTCTAGAACAGATTGAGGGAACAATTTCTCCGTAAATCTCCAAATATGCTGACACAGGGGAGCAGCAACTTAATTTTGAAATAGAAGTAATATTTACCTCCTTTCTTTTCCCTTTTTTAAGACTGTGTTCCTTCAGTTGCTTCAATTCATTTTCTCTTACCATTTTATTATATTTTCTATTGTTTTACTGTTCTTTTCTCTTTAGTCCTTCTCCTACACCACAATCCTTCCTAAGAGAAAATGAGAGTGAGAGAAGTTGGAGATCAGGGCAGACTTTTGAGCCATTAAATTTGAGTCTTTAATTTAGTACAGACAATTTTGCCTATTTCTAGTAGCCGTACCCTTTTTTTATATTGCTTGTAGTTCTGATACTATTTCTGAATTGGGAGCATAAAAATGTAAAATTTAATATTTAAAACTGCAATAGTAAGACAAAAAAATAGAAGTAAATCAATGTTTCAAGGCAAGTATAAGTTGCCAGCCTCACTCAGGCTGACTGTTCCTTTCTGCAGTAATAGAATGTAACAGTCTTTCATGGTCAGTATTAGTGTAGAAACTTATCAGCAGTCTTTTTTTTCCTTTGGTCATATTTGGAGACTTTGGGGTGGTTTTTTTTACTATCCTCAGAAATGGCAAAGAAAAACATTGAATTTAGAGAAATTAGTCGGATTTTACTATTGAGAAAGTAAATTAACCCTTACCTGATTTACTAAAGAATAAATAACCTGTTAGCAGAGTTTTAGATCTTATTTTCCCTGTCTGATATTGCACACCTTGACTGTAACTTGCTAATTTTTTGTATCTGAAGGAGAGGAACATGTTCTAATTAAAAAAAAAAAATCTTTCTTGGCTATGCATTAACATCTGTGATGGCTTATTTGAGTATCAAAGAATTCTGTTTATAGTTCTTTGAATTATAATCAAATTGTTTCAGTACCTGTTTTAAAGTAGCTGAAAATTATTATGTAAAATTCACGCATGGTGTCTTTTTAATAAACAACAACAAAAATCATTCAAATAAATAAAGCAATTGGCTCAGAACACTTGAATTTCCTTTTAAAAAAGTTAAGTTAGTCTTAACTCACAGATTTTGAAGACACTATAATAAGGAATTATTGGAGGAAATATTGCTTTTACTGTTTTCAGTTAATGCTTAATGTTGTTGCAAATTATAAAATTTAATTAGCTATATAAATGCCAGAGGAACAAATAATGTGCTATTGTCTTGATATCTTTCCAGAAATTAGTCTTTTAAAACAAATTTGCCATATTAATCATCTAAAAATATTTTTGATCACTGAATTAATAGTTTGCAGCCTGTTTTCAGGTATTCATTGCCATAGGTGATTGCCTCTTAATTACTACATGGGCGCTTTCTATTCACTCTTATTAATTCATGTTTTCTGGCACAGTCCCAAAAGGCAGCCTTGCCCTATATCTTCTAATTACTTCTATAATTGAATTTGCCCACTTTTTCTAACCTATTTTTTAAACTGACTGTGTTTGTTCATGGTTTATTGTGTCTTTTTTGTGTCAGTTCTCTGCAAGCAGAATGTACATTGATTCTTTCCTCGTTTCTCATTAATTTTCAAGAGCTTTGCTGCATGTCTGTTTTTTCAGCCTGTCAGACCTATTGCTAGACCAAAAAAAGATTCTTATTATTAAAGGTTAGGTAAAATAGACTGAAGTTAATTAATTCATTAGTAACTCTGAGCCAATTACTGAAGCCTTCTCTTATTTATATACTTGTTAACAAGACAGAGATGAGAAAGGCCTATTATAGGCACATGTCCTTCAGAAGTTGGGCAAACCCTCTGGAGCATATGCATTTAGTTCCACCAAAGAAAAAGAATTGATTCCAAAGTGAGGACTTGAAGATCTAACTGGCAAAGTCTTCATAGGCTGATGGACCTTCTTGTGGCCATCCAAATGTTGTTTTGGATTCTACCTTTTGATCACAAGGAATAAATTTTAGTGATCTGCTTTACCAAGTGCACACATAATGTTTCAATATACATATATTGACTTGCGAAATTCCCCAGAAGTGTTTCTTGGGATGTTTGGGAAAAGTCAAAAATAGTCAAAAACAAAACAAAAAGAATAGTCAAAAATAGAACAAAAATAAATTACCTGTGCATATCTATCCAATTAAGAGGGGAGTTGCTGATTTTGACTTCAGATGATTTCCCTGTATTGATAAATGTAATGAGATATATAATTGGGAAAAAACCCATTAATTTTTGGTAAATGCTCTGCAGGTTATGAACTGTACATGACAGCACAAGCTGCAGACCTACAAATAAAATAGGGAAGGCACCCAATGGATCATTGATCAGTGTCAGATGTTTACATTAATGACATCAATGCATATTTAAGCATAATACTCAAAACCTGACTCAAACCTTTATTATATTTCTTAAGGCTGAAGCATGACAAAAAACCATTCTCTCTCACTGAATTCAGTGTTGACACAAGTGTGCTGTTTTTGAAAGGGTTACTCATACTTTATTGTGGGGGAAAAAATCTTTGGGGTTTTGTTTTCTGATAATTCAACAGCTTGGTGAGAGATCATTAGAATTAGAAATCAATTCTTTGTGAAGTGTCTTGCCAGTCTGGTGTGGTATCTAGATTTGGAGGGAAATGAACTAAGATTGTATGAGCTTTTTACGCAAATAGCCAAAGCATGAATTTAGAAGCATCTTTCACCTGGTTTATAAAATACAAATCCAAATAAATTTAAACAGGAAGAAAAAGCTGTTGGAGTCACTGGGGAGCAGAAAGCTTGGCCTAGACCAGTCATTTACGTTTTTAGGAAAAATTGGTCTGTAGCTCTATGTTTAAAATCCTAAAGGAGGGTAGTTACTAAATTCTCTGGAATTTTCCTACTCCCATGCCGGGAGCAACCATAGATTAAAATCTTCAGTTGCCACCATAGGAATTATTCTCCAATCCATAGTCATTTCTAGCTTGAGAGATAATAGGAAGAAGAGAAACTTCTTGCCTCTGCATCCTCCTGGAACACACACAGAGCTTCCTCACTCCTCCTTGCATGCCCACCATCGTTTCTTTTCTTCTTCTGTCTTTTTTTCTGCTCACTGCAGAATTGGGGTATTCATTATTCAATCTTGCTTATTCACTCCCTTCCCAAAATTAGTTAGGAAATAACTGGCTGATTGAAACTGCTGATATCTTGACCAGATCATTATTATTTCTGGTAGGAAATAAATAGCTAATTAAATATGCAAGTGCTTGGGCTGCTCTGTAGTTAAAATAGCTTTGAGATTTGCACTTAAAACAGGCATTTGCTGCTTGATTTTGTGTGAATTACATGATGTGGGCTTGCCAAATTTATGTAGTTCATTTTTGGGATGGAAAGTTACTATTTTTGAGAACTTTTAAAGAATATATTTTGATTTATTTTAGTTATTGGCAGTTACTTTTAAGACTGTGTGTGAATGAGAGACTTCAGATACATGGATCTGTCCAGTAAAAAAAATGTAAACAGGTTTTTGATAATTTAATAAAAGTAGAGTGGTACATTAGACAGTTTAGAAGTGTACTGAAATGAAATAAAAGTGTTTTCCTTATCACTTCATTTTATAACTAATTAACTTATCAGAATGAGTCCTGTTATAGGTAATAGTATTGAAATAATTTTGTTACTATGAAGTGCATGCTATGATGGATCAGTCACTCAGCTACCCCCCATGACAACAATATTTTCAGTTTTGGCAGATCTGAAAGCTTCTGCCATCTCTGCTTGGACAGACCCTCTAATATTCAGAAAGGCTTTAAGGAAATGAGAGATGTGCTTCTGTGCCATCCCTTGTGTTATCAGAGCTGGGGTTACTTGGACATGCTGAATTTCAGGCTGTTCATCACAGTAAGTTACAGGCCCTGTGATAGTGTGGAGTGACAGTGACAACACCATCAAACCAAAATAACAGAGATTGTGTGGTTACTCCGCAGGACAGTAACACCTTTTTCATTCTTCACAAGGCAGTGCAACATAAGTCTAAAATGATAAGAGCACCAGTAAAAAAAAAAAAGGGGGAAAGGTTTTCTGTCTGAAAACTTCCTCATTTATCACTTTTGCAGTTCTTGCATGTTTTATAAATTTATTTCCATCCTTTACTTCTGTATGCGTTATGCTGCATTTGACTCTGCTCCTGTCATATACACTAAATTGAAAAAGTCACTGTTAGCTATTTCCTTTCATAGTTATTCTTGCTCTTCTTTCCTCTGAGTACCCTCTAGCATGTCTTGAAAATATTCCTCTGCCTGCCTTCCTTATCTCACTTCATGTGAATGCATTTCAGCTTCTGCGCTAGCCACTGTAGTGCTTTTTAGTTGATTCTGTGTCCTTTCAGTAACTTCAGGTAGCCATCAAGGAACTTGTAAAGAGTGTATTGACTTGTAGGAACGTGCTTGTTTCTTCTGGCTCTTCCTTTAATTCACTCTTGGTTCGACACTTTAGGACAGGCTGTGACCACAGGGAATGAATGGGCTCGGCTGGAGCTGTAAATCAGAACCTTCATTTACACACAGGGAAGCTGAGATTCCATGGCTTGCCATATGTGAGAGGGGAGGAGTGTGGCAGAGAGAGCAGCACAGCACCTTTTGACTGCTGTGTAATCCTGGGCCTTTGCTGTTGGTCCTTTCGGCCATGTCTAGTGCACTTTTAATGTGGAGATATTAAAACATATGCATATTGTTGTCATGAGTAAAATCTTGTAGCTGCCAGTGGACTTTAAAAAACCTTTTCTAGAGGAAATACTTTAAAGTCTTTTCTGTTACTTTTCATTAAATTAGAACTTAAATAACATTGTTTAGTATCTCAGCTATTAGAACTTTTCCTGTATATCAGAGGCTTGTCTGAAAATAAGTCACCTGATTGAGTAAAAGACTGAATATCAACAACATTGATCAACCACATTCCTGCTAAAAATCATTAGATCTCCCCTCCTCCAGCACTTGAAGCACAGCTTTAGAGAAACTTATTTCCTAGTTGTTCCCATAAGCATTTCCTAACTGTTCCCTCATAAGAAGCAAGTTCAAACATCGAGTCTTGTAAGGAGGGAGCAGTTTCTGTATTAGATGTGTTCCATAAGCTGTTCCTTGGCTGATACTTCATTATCTTCCTAAGTAAGCCTCAAATATCTTAAGAAATAGGTTTCCTCTTACTTTGATCCAGAAGAGGAGAAAGGCTAAGGAACACTTTTCTTTTACTTCCAGTCTAATGCTAGTTCCCAAAACACAATTTTAAACAAGAAAATAAGCTACATGGAATCTACTGATCTTTTAAATCAGATCTTCCTGGTTAGTTTGTAGAAACAGATAAGATATAAATTAATAATAAAGATAGAAATAGATATTTCTAAGTAGAAATGAACACGAAATTTTAGTCAGAAGCATCAGCCCAGCACTGATCACGTGCACTTCAGGGGAACAGGATCACTCCTTGTGCTTGTGGTGTCTGTTTCAGGACACCTGGAGAAGGACTTGTGCTCCTTATGGGTATCCAAACTGCTAACACAAAACAAAAATGAGTGGTTATTGTCTGCATGTTGGCATTATGTATTTTACATCTACAGTAAGTGCCACCACTCAAATGCCAAACCTGTGCTTAACTGCACCAAAAGGCCTCCTGGCTGATAAACCTTGACAGTACATTGTTCTCTTGTCAAGGGGCATTATCCCAGCAATTCAGCAAAAATTTTTCTTCATTTGGACAGTGCATCTTTCAGACATTCCCTTCTTCTATTGATTTGTTTTCTCCTGTCCCTTTCTCCTTCTTTTGTTTTCTTATCATAGCTTCAGGTTATTAAGTGCAAAGTATTGATGGGAATGGGTGGTTTTGGTCGATGGAGAGCTAATGCATCCCTAATCCCACCATTGTTATAGAGTTATGCTTTACTCTGGTTCCTGATGGGGGAAAAGGTGCAAAGCTCTTGATCCTAGTTTTATTTGTCACAAACCCATCCATCAATCAAGCACAAGCATGTCTGAATGCTGAATGACATGTGGGTCTCAGCTGAAAAAATTCGATAACACTGTATTGTCAGGTTGCTCACTCCTTTTTTTTCGATAAGAAATACATTTGACTGAAATAGATAAGCATACAACTACTAAAGACTTGAAGAGAGAGAGTGACATACATGACACCAAAGGTTTTCGATCTTTGGTATTAATGATACTTATGAGTAAATAAAATGGAAAAAAAGGTCTAGACATGCAACATGCTTAAATCCAGGGGGTTTTTTTATTAAGTTGGGGTTTCAAGTTTTTAATCTGGATGTATATTGTAGCCTGCCACCTAGCTCCAGATGCTGATAGAATTAATAACTGAATTTCTATTTTTTAAAAAATATATTTATTGGTTAATATAGCAGACATTCATGAATAGAATATTATTTTAATATACACTGAGAACCTATGGATTTATTATTTCTGAATAAGGAAGAAGATATACATATATATGTGTATGTGTAAGTATTATCCTTTTATGATTTGACAACATTTTAAATTACATATTATAGTACATATACATAGATATTTTACACTCTGCAAATAATTATGCACGTCATTTTTAAAATGTTCCTTTAAAATGTATTTGTATTCTCACATATGATTTTGGAATCTCTTTCTACCAGCTATTGTGTGAAGTGCACTAATACATTGCTGAAAGCTTATCCCCTTATTTATATACAATTTTCTATTCATACTTGCTTAAATCATTGCATTTGGAAACTGTTAAAATGTTGCAATTTTCCATTTGTACACTGTAACTCTGAGAAAAGTAATCAACAGATCAGAAAAAATTAGAAAATGCATTTTATTTTCTTGCCATAGAAGTAGGCACTTTAGAATGGAGAACGCATTAAATGACCTAAAAAATCCATCAACAAAGGTAACAAAAAGACAACCCAAATCAGAGGCTCTAAGACAAACATGATGTAGCCTCAAGTACTGGCACACTCTATGAGTAAGCCATTTTTTCTTTGCTCTGTGACTAGGGGCTACAAAACTGCAAAAATCAATGTGGGAGTGCTTTATGTTTGTTGGGTAAATTACATGTGCTTGGCTGCTCTATTGTATCTGGCCCATATTCTACACCAGATACTTTTAGATGGAACTGTCACATAATACATATACTCAATATTGATTTTTGTAGATTTAACAGAGCTTGAACTGAACTCCATGGTAAACAAGGAAAAACTTAAGAAGTGCAGCTCCTCAAAATTGGGATGAACACATAAATATAGAAATACTATTGAATGTCTATGTCTGGGAATCTCCTGGCCCAGTTTTAGTTTGGTATGGCCAAAGTCAGTACTGAGTAGTTGAATACTGCTGGCATTAAATATTTATTGGTTTACCTTCAAATTATTTCTTTTTGTGGTTTTTTTTTGATGTTTGTACCAAGACCAAGTGAACGTGGAAAGTTATAAAAATTTTTAAATTATAGTCTTTTGTCTGAATACCAGGTGATGCCAGATGAAACCCACAACACCTCTGCTAGCACCAAAGAATGCTTTAAGGTTCCTGTACGTCTCACAAAGAAATTATTTTAGATTAAATTCTGTGCATGCAGTGAAGTCCATGACTCTCAGATGCAGGACACCTAAGTCTACATTTAGATATGGGAATAGGTGGTTTCATTTCAATTTGCATATAACTTCAAATATATTTAAAAAAAAGATACTAATTCAAATGTCTAAATATGAAACATGTAAAATTTGTCTGCCTTTGAAAATCTCCATGTTAGTTATCAAATAGGAGGTAATCAAGTGAGAATAGGTTGCTAGATTTAGATCCCAGGCTTGTGTGACAGGACTGTAACACTCCCTAATAAAACCAAAGAAATCTAATATTTTCTCAGGGGAAAGAGGGGAAAGAAAAGACATTTGTAACTTTCAAAAGTAAATTAAGACTGCAAACATTAGTTTATTTCCATTATATTTGTGAACAGTGTATTACTAATGATATCTGTTTAAAGTAATCCCATTTTTAAATACCAGTCTCCAGAGTAATTTGGAATCAAACAATAGTCGCTGTGGCCCATAAAGAAACATCATTTAATTGCTTGAAAAATGGAGGCTTCTGGTTTCACATCCACCCACCAGCAGTGTCACTGAAGCCCTGCCTGCACCCCCAAAGTCACAGCCCAGCCTGTGTTACCAGCGCTGCAGGTAACACCCACAGCACGTGGGTCCTGTGGTGAAGGACCTTTGGCCACTGCTGCCACCAGGGATGCTGAAATCCTCCCTCAAGGAAGGAGAGAAAACAGGCCTTGGATTTCCAAGGAATGCTTCACATTTTCAGCACTGCTCCATGTTCCTCAGCTCTCCCCTGACCTCCTGGGACCTGATCCTCATGGGGCAGCAGCTGCAGGGGCTGAGGCACTGGAGCTGCTCTGCTTGGTTTGGGCTCAGGGAGGGCAGTGGGTGATCCCTGGCTCACCTGCACCCTGACAGACAGCCAGTGGGAGCCATCTGCACCTCAGAACCCTGCCTTCAAACTTTATACATCTCTTGATGGTTTTTCTGCATTAAAAAAATTGTAGGACATGTTTTCAGCTGGTATTAATTGACATAATTCCAGTAATGTTCTTGCTAGGACAGCAGTTTCCACTAATGAATATCCAGCATTGTATCTCTGCCAGCAGTCAGATGTGGTAATCAGAGCAGCCAGCCTGAGAGTAAAGCACAGCCTTGTCAGGGGGCCTCCACTTTAAAACTTTGTCTCTTGCTCTGTCAGTGCTTGATTTTATTATTCTAAGGGCATTTTGATAACCCCTCTGTGTTTAGGTCTTCATGGTGTGAAGGTCTGACTAAATAATGAGGATACTTTCTCTTTTATCTTTAGAGGGAGGATTTACTTATTACTGCCAATAATATGGGTCAGATTTTCAAAGGTGTTTTAACTTCACCTCCATGTTTGTACTGCATAAACACTTGCAATTGCTTTTGTATCCAGTCATTTCTACAGATGAGCATTTACCATTATTTTGCTATGCAAGTGATGCTTGTGTGTGTATTCTTAGGTCTCATTTCTATAGATAAACATACACAGGCACAAGTGGGTGTCATGCTTTTATGTGACATTTTACTGTGCTAAGTATTAAGTGGACAGGACACTAACACCATTTTCATTCTCAGGATATATGATGGGCTTGTTTTGTACACTGAGGAGAAAAAAGAAAAGATTGTGAATTCAACCTGTTCCTTTTGCCATTCATTTTGTGCTCTGTCTTATGTGACAAGAGCCCATGAAGGATCTATGACCATGTGTGATAGTCCAAATAAATGAAAAGCCTCTCTATATTCTAACAGTATCTGCTATACTACCTCGTGGAACCGATCTCTCTATTTCGTGAAACACAAATTAGTCATATAAAAAGGGACTTTAACTTTCATAGAACCCATGTGGCTCTGTTCCTTAGACAATAAAAAGAGGCTTACAGAAACAGTGGTTACTTACCTCCTTTTGAAAGAAAGATGAATCTGAACAGGGTTTCATCAATGGGAAGGGCACTTTATGTTTCAGAGTTCAATCCTACTTATGTAGTTTTAGCCATTTAACACCGTGGCTTCTGACTGCTGTCTGTCTGGGAACTGGATGCCAGGGAAGCAAATGCTCAGGCACACCTTGGTAGCAGCTGTGCTGTATTTTCAGTTTACTCTTAGGTGCCACAATAGAGTCCCTGATGTTATGCTTAGATGCAAATCAGCGCCTGAAGTGAATGGCAGTAACATTGTTGACATCCAGTATATATTAGAAGTCAGCACAAGTATCATGTTGGTCTGTCTAGTGGACGTCCAGGACCACTCAAGGGGTTAAGGACATTGTTCATCAACTGGGAATGCAACTTGAGAAATGTAAAGCCAACAGAATTAGAAAGAAAGGGCAAAACACCATATGATTTGTCTGTTTAAGTGCCATATGGCATCTCTTTAAAATGTATAGTACTGGGGAAGAAAAGAGATTAGTGCAAAATGTAAGAGCTGCTTCATAGGGCCCTAAGGACCAGCAGTTCAAAATGCTGGAGTATCCAGACAGCCTCTCCTGCATCTTAAAGAATAAATGATGTCAAGCTACAGAAAATGATGGATGCAGTGCTTCTTGTTAGCCTGACACACGTCCCAGGGAGGAATGATCAGCAGGGTGCTGTGGCAGGATGGCTCTGTGTGTGTGTAGCTGTGCAGCCACAGCTGCTGCACAACTGCACAGCTCTGCTGGGTGAGCAGGTGTCAGTCCCCACTGCAGTCCACAGCCCAGGTGACAAGCTGCAGGATCCCCCCAGTGGCTTGTGACAAGGAAGGGTTACAGAGATCATTTACTGTTCTCTTAAGCTGCATAAAGCTGAGGTCTAGCTATCACAGGTATGTGGTGTTGCTTCACAGCTTCATTCTAGTTCGGTGGGAATTTATTTGTAATGAGAGTAATTGCTGCTCTGCTCCATCTTGTGCCATCACTGCTCTCTGGGCAGGTAAAATTCACCTGCAATTGGGTTCTACTCCCTTGATCTCACATGCAGGGGCACAGGACACAGTCCTTGCTCTGGGTCTCTCAGGAGTAGCAGGATTTCTCCTGAATAATCCCATGTCTGACACCTTCCTTGTGAGCTGGGATAGCATGGCTAAAACACTTTCTGACTATTCTGAGACAAGTTCTTCAAATTCCATTTCATCTTTATATCTTAATTTAAGAATATCTTAGTAGAGCAAGGAAACATAAGTTTGGTATTTCTTCAACTGAGTGGTCCCAAGTCTGGTTTGAGCAAAATAAATTATATATTCATATGTACATGCTCAAATGTGTATTTTATACTTTGGTTTCATCTAAAGCAACTGAATTGATATCCATATGAATACAAAAAAAAAACAAAAAACAGGTCCTGATAATAACGAAGAAATAACTGTGAGAAAAGAACTCTAGGAGAAGACTCTTGCTTAATTTCCACATCTCAGTCAAATTGCTTTTTAAAAACAGGAGGAAAATCATTGACTGGTCTGGGTTTTTCAAACGTCTCTGAAGTATTACATTATGAATTTTCTTGCAGTACTAAAAAGTTATTTCTTCACTTATCACATGCAAAATTGTAGAGCTCCATTTATTAAATATGAAAATATGTATTTTTTAAAGCTACAAATAAAAAATGACATTCCAATGAAAAATTATTAGTTTTTCTTAGCTTGTTTTAGATTTGATCCTCAAATTTGCTAATTTGAAAATGTTCCTGCAAAACAAAACTCAGAAGGGGATCTTCAAATGGGTCCCTACAGCTGTAAAACTTCTGATATGAGATAAAAACTCATGGAGTGTTGTAAAGCATTAACAGAAGAGATGAAATTGTTCCATCAACCTGAAGCCTCTGAAAGCTATTCATTTTCCACTCTTTATTCTCATATAACTCCTGGTAATGTCAATGAGAGCAACTTGCACTCTCAAAGCAAAAATCCACCCAAAGGCAACAACTCATAATGAAAGGGAGGAAAAGGAAAAAAAAGAACAGGAACAAAAAATTTCCATCTTGAATTACAAAACCCTCAACTTCCCCACATATGTTTGATTGAAACAATATTTTGTAAATTGTTTGCAATTGGAATGTTATATTTTTGGAGGAAATAATTGAGAAAAGCATTCCACCAAACTCATGATAATTTGATTGCACAGTCCATATTTGGAGCATATTAGCACATTCACTCCTGTGTACAAATATATGAGCTGCCATCTCCCAACAGTGAGAAGAAAAGCAACAGAGGAGGTTCAGATGGGGGAGAAGGGAAGGAGTTGCCAATAAGGCCCAAGGCTTGCCAAAATCCTGTAAGTGAAGGAAACGAAACAAAATGCAGAGAATAGACAAGGAGAATAAGTGGCTAATTACTGTACATCCCACTCAACTAAAAATGAAACACAGGCACAAGACATCAGAGAGGCACATATTGCATAGGCACATCCTGACAGCAATGACAAAACAGTGTAATCACAAACAGAAAACTAGGAGCCTTTCCCTCTTTGTTGGCACTGTTGGTTGAATGTATTCTAGCAGAGAGGCTGTTATTCTCCTGTCACTGCCAGTCCTTTTTCTTCCCCATGAGGAAAGAAATGGCTCAGGGAAAGCGTGACTCCAGATCCTGCAGGTTCCTTGTGCCTGCAGGGTCCAATTTATTTCCCTTGTGGGGCAGTGCTTCCCTGGCTCTGCCCTGCTCTGCCCAGGTGACAGGTGTGCTGTGTGCTCACACTGGGACGGGTGTAGGTTAAGTCTTGATACAAATTACCTGACAGAAATGTGGGGCTGCTGAGATATCCCTATTTTTTGTCATGCTTTGCTGTGTCACTGTGAGCAGGTGGCACCCCTTGGTGCTGGAGTTCATTGTGATTTTAAGATACAGCCACTGGGGGCTTTGTTAATTGTTTGAGAACCCTGTATAAAAGGCACAATACTTGGTCAAAGACTTGTGATTTTTCCAGAATTTAGCTGATGGTTACCACACATTCCTGTAATTCACCAGACTGATTTGTTGTTTTCTGTTGCAGTGAATAACTGGTTTAGCAACTGGACACTTTATTATTTTAATCTAATTAAACCAGATATGGGCAAATGAAAGTATTCTTAAAGATATGACTGTAACTCAAGCTGGGGAGTCTGAACACTGCAAGTAATTACTGAACCCTTTTGTATGTGCTCATCTCCCTCCTCTGGCTTGTACCTAGAGATGTGCACAAAGTAGAGTGCTCTCTGTCTATGGCTCTTTTTTCTCACCTTTGGCTTATGGTCACAAAAATTGGCCATATAAAGCAAAAAATTCCAAGCAGAGTAGATTTGATGAAGGAAGGAAAGGAACTGTGTTTTATTTCCCAACAAATTCATGAGGGATGCATGTTGCCAAGTGAAACAGAAAGAAGGCACAGCTGGAGGCAATTAACCAGCTAGTTGGATATGTACTGGCTGGGAAGATTTGCAAAACTCTGCAAATTGCTGCAGTCCCTGCCTGCTCCAAGTGGCCCAGCTCCTTGGCTGGCTGGGGACATGCAGGGAGCAGCCTCACACACACTGATCCAGCAGCAGGAGTGGGTGCAAGCACAGCAGCTGCATCAGGCTGATGAAAGTGCTCCTTAGGAACCTCTGTCTTCTTTTAAAGTGCCTGGAGCATGATGCAAGAGTGAAGCAGGAATGACTTGCCTTAGCAAGTGAATGTTTTAGCCGTCGTCCTTTTTACAAAACACTGGTTAGAGAGTGAATAAAGACAGGCCTCTCCATACTTGGCCTCTTTGCCTGGGTGAAGCCAATGCCTTCTCAGTTCTCTTTGCACTGGGTGAAGACCAGTCCTGCACTTCTGAGGCTCACTCAGTTCCAAGGAGAGCTTTATGCTGTGCTCAGGGACTTAGTACAGCTGTACTCTAACATCATTAAATTCCTACTTGTGTCTCCAAACTGAGGAAAACAAACTTTTTTAATGAAACAATGTTTTAATTTGGGAGATTTATGAAAAAAATAGAAGTATTTTTCAAATTTCACATATTTGGTAGGAATAATTTTTCATTTTGATACAATTTCAAACAACAGTGCTGGTCATAAAAATGAGATGTTAGCAATGCTGAAATCTCTTTTAAAAACCTGAAACAGTGGCTTTGAGTTTTGTTTTTACAAATTTGAATACAGAGCTCTGGGAAAAGGGAGCCTAGAAAAAGTAATGCAACACCAAAGCTGATCCCTTGGCTGGATGGAGCTTTGGTTGGCTTTTGGCTTGACATGGGGTTGAGAAGAAAGGGCAGGGACTGTAAAGCTGCCCTTCAGTTCTGCCGGGCTGCAAGACTCCAAACTTCCCTGGCAGCCAGCAGCCACTGGAGGACAGTGTCTTAGCCAACACTTCTCATTTTTAATTTCTGCTGCCTGGTGCTGGGAAAGGGACAAATGAGCTTTCACTCTGCTGCCAGCACAGCCCTGCTGTCCTTGTGCAGGAAGGGAATCTTCACAGGCCAGCTCCTCCAGCTTCCCGTGCTTTATCCCACTGCACAGCTCCTGAATCAGCCCTGGGTATGCACAACTTTCATCAAGTGAACAGCAGCTAATGAAAGCAGTCAAATTAATTGTTAAACATAGCAAGAAAGCATCTTTATACTTCCTTTCTCTTGCAGGCTCCTTATATTTTGCCAGTGGAAAAAAAAAAAAATCAGGGCATTTAGCCAGGCACTCAGGGAAGCTCTGCTGCAGTGCTGGGGGCAGGTGACACACCCTGCTGCTCTCTGGACTCACTAGCTGAACAAAAACAAGATTTATTGGAAAAAGTAACTAACTAAATGGGACAGGGATACATACAAAGGAAAGCCGGTTTATTCTGAATAAAAGTTATTTTGCAGGAATTTATTTACTTTAACTGATGCAAACTAAATTGGACTTCACCCTTTTCCTTAATTTGGCTTATATTGTCCAAATGCATCAAGGTAAACGCAGCTAACTTTTTATTCAAAATTTGTAAAAATAAGTGTCCTGGTATTGTTTTCAGCTGACAGATCATCTTGGTTTAGAATCATTTCTCTTCCAGCAGATGCTGGCAGGAGGAACAGCAACTCACGAGATGAAACATGAGAGTGAGAAGAAAAGACAAAGTACTTTCTGAGGAAAGATTGAGAAACTGTTGCTAAATCAGTCAGTGCCTTTGTCATTCCAACAAGTAAAAGTGGGTTTTTGTGTTATTTGAATATCAGATGTCTGTCCCAATCTTTATAAAATACTCGCTTATTGACAAATTATAAATCCTGCAGCATCTTCTCATCTGAAAACTCAAATGATTAAATGAATACCAGCCACAATTAGAAGTGAAATGCAAGCCAGACACTCTGTTACCCAGAAATGAAAATAATTCTCCCACACTGTTCCCAAAAGTTTGAATAGATGATGAACCAAAGATGGATGACATACCCAAAGGCTTGGCAAGCTTTGCATCATGTGGAACAAGGATTTGACAATTTACAGAGAAGTTCCTGCAATACTCTGTGCCCTGGGCAAAGAGCTTTCTGTGACATCCTCAGAGTTAAGAATGTCAAGTCCACTGATGGGAACATTGAGTTCTCTGCTAAGTCCAGTGGAAACTACTCTGTCTAACAGCTAAAATAAATGTTGCAGTTCCTCTGTTTCAATTTTTGATAGAAAAACATGAAGATATCTGGATGGTGTTGTTATCTGAAGCATAATTGCAGACAGGCAGTATGGGGTATTTCTGTGACCTTGTTTATTGCAGGCAGACAAACCCTTCCTTTCCAATGGCATGTAAACCATTATGTATTATCATTTTAGGCCAGGAAGTAACTGCAGCCTGTGGAGATAATTCTAAAGTAAAATCCTCATATTGAAAAAGAGAAAAAAAAAAAGACCAAAAAAAATATAGGTATCTCAAAATCTTTTTAAAATAGCAAAAGCAGAGGCCAGGACAGGTGAGCAGTTTCTGTTTACTTGTAAAGGGCTGAAGACCATCTGTGGAGGAAGAGTCACATCACAACCCTCCTGCCAGGCTAGGACCAGGTTTGCCATGCTCTTTCCAACCAGCAAACTGCAGAGAACAACTCATAGACCCCTTTTTCCATCCCAGTGGATTTCCATGCAAATTTCCACTTGTTGGCATGGCAGACATCAAGCCACGACACCATAGTGACACTGTGACTCCTGAAGCCTTCATGTGAATTCATGCTAAGAATGTGTTGTTGATTTGGGTGAAAAGTTACCAACCACTCCTTGTCCCTGTTACTTGTCCCCTCTTTTCCTTCCCTATAATCATTTATGGCAGCTGGACACTTGCTGGCAGAACTGCATGTGTTCTGTCAGCAAATAATGAATGTGATTAAACAAAAATGTGATTAAAGCAAACAATCAAAGGAAAAATTAATCAAAAACTAAACAAGCAATAAAAATTGCTTATGAACATTTCCAAGATAAACTAGATAATTTTAATGGAACCTGTTCACAGACTGAGTATGTGTGCAGGTTTGTTGGAATGGGAGCTTCCAATGGGAAGTAGCTGAGAAAAGATAGTGACAGTAATCTCATAAGCAGAATCAGCAAAAGCCAGAGCAACAAGGAATGAGGGCAGCAAAGAAAATGATTAGGCAGAGGATTAAAAACAAACTGAGAAGTGGTGTTTCCACATTGTCCATATTTCATCTGTGAAACTCATTGCCATGGAATTTTGCTAATGCTTATATGATTTGGATATTAAAAAATAAATAAATAAATAAAGGGTGGGGCAAATAAAGAAATGAAAAAAATTTCAAAATCCTATTAAAATATATCTTAGACTCAGAAAGTTCCTGATCTTCAGGCGGCTGGACATGGATGAATATAGCAAGGAATTGCCATTTTCTTCTCACCCTGTCCTGCAGCCCTACTGCACTTTTGCATTGACCTTTGCTGTTGAGGGAGGATGCAGGACTGGATGCAGCCATGGTGCCACCATTCTTCTGGTATCAGATTTCATGTAATCAGGTCTTGTGCTATTTTAATCTGCAATCACACAAAATAAAGCTATGAAAGTTCATAGAAGGTACTGGAAAAGTCTGGTTACCATCCTGAAACTGCTAAGCTGGCTTATACACACTGGAAATAAATTGTTATTCACTCTCCCCAATAGAGCATCCCCATTTCTGGGCTATTTTAAAGCAGGAAGTGATAGCAAATTAGCTCATATGAGGGTTTCTGTGATTTGGCCATTTAAGTGGCTTTTTCCAATCTATGTGTGTGCATGTATCATTTTGTTTATAATTTGCGTCCTTAATTACATGGAATGCTTAGAATAAAAAAATGCTCTTTCTTACTTTCCTTAAATAAAAATAATGTGTTAGTTAATCTACAGAAAGTGTCCTGATTAAAAGAAATATGAAACTTCTGCTTTCTTAGTAGGACTAAATTTAGTCATTCTGAAATGTAGAATAGCTGCTGCATTTATTAAATATTATAATCTTGGTTATCATCCACTGAAATACATCCTTTTCCAGAGTTCTAATGGAAATATAACAAGATACTGAAAAAGAGTGTAAGGAAAAGGAAATTATGCTTGGTACTCTGAAAATTGAACATTTTAATGGCAATAGGATGAGGAGATGATGTGTATTGCAAAGGACTTTTCACTTGGATTATTTTTTTCTATAATTGGAGCGTCTTAAATGATATCATGATATTTAGTATGAGTAAAGCATGAGTAAATGTAGAAAAAGGACACAAAAAGACAAATTTCAAGCATTTGGCACTGGAGGAGCAGCACTGAAAAAATGAATTGACTCACCAAGGCTGCAGTCCAGCAGTTACCAATGTGCTGAAGTTCATAAGTGATTTTTTTCAAGTGGATCTATTTATAAATATTAGGCTGGACAGGATCCTGGGATCTTATAATAACAGGACTAAATTAGACTGCAGGATTCTGGTTTTCTAGTTTAGTTTTTATTACTACCTGAGTAGTGCTGCCACGAGTATTTACGGGAATATCAATTAAAAATTAGAATTAGCAGCACAGTTCCTTTTTGCTTCTCTGGATGCTGAGCAGTGTCCTGGACATTGTCACTGTGCACCCAGCAGCAGTGAGGGCCAACAACAGCTCCACATTGTCCATGGGCATCACAAAGGAAGGGTAAAATCAAAGGTAGACAAGTCGTGTCACTGTCATTTGATGATCAGCCAGCATTATTTCAATCTTATCCAGAGATCTTTGGTCATTTAACTCTGTTCTGTGTCCCTGTCCCCACAAGGTGGAACATTTAAAAGGATAAATCAGATCCTTGAGAGATGTAGGCTCGTGTGGATGAATGTACTGAGGAGCCTAAGGCTCTTTGATTTCCCCGCGCCTTTGAGGGTCTGGATTGTAATGTTGACTGTCATCAGCTTATTGAAAATAGCAGAGAACATACCTCTTCACTAACTATTTTGTTATCCCTAAATGCCTACTGCGGAGAAGAAAAGACAAGATAGATCCCCACAGGACTCGCCATGGAAACACTGATCCTGGGGGGAAAAAGCCACTCAAGATCAGTGCTGTCCACTCCATGCAAGTACAGAAATATTCTGTGCATTGTAGGAAAAAATGTTTGTAGGCGTAAGAATTGTAAGCACAAGTATCTGATCATCAGACACTGACAGGGTGGATGTAGCCATTAACTAATTAGCAACAGAATTTGCATAACCTGCAATCCTCAAATATTTTTTATTAATAAATTGATGGTCATCCAAATAGTTGCAAATGAATTAATTAGAAGAGATGATAGGATTATAGAGATAACCAAATGAAACTAAATATTTTTAGTAATTAAAACATTTTACCCTTATGATTACTCATCTAATTCTACTAGTGAGATTATTTTTGTCCAGTTCAGTAATAAAAAACATGACCTGTTACTATATGATATTTTTTTTGGTTTTTACTTTTTCTTTTATTGCTTAACTGTGCTGGAACATCTAATGACTTTAAAAAAATAAAAAGCAAATTAATACATTAGCTTGTTAGTGGTTATCTTCTTAGGCAGGACTTGTGAAAATTTAGAGCATTTAAAATGCTCCAGCTGGCTGCTACTGTCTATTTTGACTGCTACAAAATTCACTCATATACACAAAATATTTCTCTTGTCCTTTGGTAATTAATAAGTTAGAAGTGCCAAAAAGAAAAAAAAAAAGGGAAAAAAAAAAAGAAAAGGAAAAAAATCCTGTTGCTTTGGCACTATTATAACATGAACTATGAGCCTCTAAAAAGTATGAAATACCTTATTCTATGTTTAGAGCTGATTGTGCTATTTGTTAGTTGTGGCCTTGAAGTATTTTGATTTAATCTTAGAAAACAGGGCAGATCTGGATGAATTCCAGCTGAAGCTACAGGAATTGAAGAATTAAGCTACAGAACATAATGAAATGATTCAGTCCCATGCAAACTGATGAGCATCACTGTGTGTAATGGGATGTGTGTGTGGTTGTATCTGAGGCTGGTTGTATACCATTGATTACAAAAGTACCTTTTACACATAGTGTAAGATAATTACTTTGTATGAAAAGCAGACTATTTTAAAGCATTTATTTTAATAAATACATTTAGCACTAGTTTTCTGTATGTGGGTATATTGTTAGTGAGTAGTATTCAAGGCTAAAGCCCTCACCTTTGTGCTGATGCTGAAAACTATCAATTATAAAGCACCTAACAATGTTCTACCAATGAGCACTCTCTTTTAGTGGCACGTTCCTATTCCTCTCTTTAAAAGACAGATATTGCTGTGTGCAGGAGCACCAAGACTAGGGTACCATTGTTAAGGCTGATTAAGGGGAGGAGGAACTGTTCAAATTTTAGGGTTCTTTTCTTATCAGACATCTATTGAACTGAATAGCATTTTGTTTTACATCACACTTTTTATGGCCTAGGTATCTCAAAGCTCTTTACAAAACAGTCTGTTTCAATAATAAATATTACTAGAATAGTGAATGTGTAGGCATCTATTATGTGATCTGCAATAGCTCACATACTCTTTGACATTTGAACAGTGCATTTAGGGAGTAGGGTGATGGGAATATGTAAGATAGCTTTATTTGCAAGTGTTCAAATAAACGTTTGAGAATCTTAACACTGAAACCAAAAGTAGGAGGAAAATGTTTATCCTGCACCTTATAATTTGGTAAAACCTGCCTGGCATCCACCTGGATGCAGTGATACAGTTGGCAAGAAAAACCAGAGCAATAATTGTTCAGGGGAGGGATGGAGCTCTTGAAAGAAATAGTCTCAGCCTACAAACATCTCACAAGTGGTTTAAGACCGTAGCAAAAACAATCCTCATCACTGAATTGACTTTGTTAGAGTGGTGGACCTCAGACTGCATGGAACAGATCCACAGTTTCAGCTAATTTTGACTGTGCACAAGGAGAAAATAGGAGGAGGCATGTCATAAATGCTGAGGAGGCAGTAGGAGACAGAGGAGGGGAAAATAAGAATGCTAGACAGTAAGGGATGTGTGCATCTCCTTCCAAAGTTGCTGGATCAGCCACAAACCATACTGGCACAGAGCTGTCCTCTGTGTCCTCAGTACAATTACTGCACTGCTAGCAGAGACTGTACAACTGTAGGCATCTGCAGCTCAGCCACCACAGTCCACAGTCCACCAGAGTGCAAATCAGGGGAAATGGTAGAGTCAGTAAAATCCTGTCTTGTCCCCAGCTGGAGGGCTTGTGGTGAGCTGTGGTCTTTCCTGTGGGTATGATGTACAGCTGTGTGCTTCCTCTGACTGACTGTGCAGCCCAGGTGCATTTTGTCTTTCTTTTCTCTAGACTTCTGGCTATCTGTGCCCTAGCTGTCCTTTCCTCTAGTCAAGGTCTCTCTCTCTTCTTTCTCAACTTCCATGTGCTCTCATCTCCCTTTCAGCTCTTCTCTTCCCCCACCCTGCCCCTCCTTCAGCCTGGACAACACTGCACCTCTTTTCAAAGCCTTTATTTTTAGAAGAAAATAAAATACATGAAATCTGAATTACTTCAAAACCATATTCTGGTGCTTTCTCTTGCTTCTCAGTCCACTATTGTTGTTCAGACAGTGTATAGAGCACTATATCGTGTAATTGGGTATTATATTTTGGACTGTAGTTCGGGCACTAAAAATAGCATATTGGTGACCACTTTGTTCCATGTGCCTCCTTTATAAAAGGAGCTAACGGCACTTTTTCAGGTTTTCCATGTTGGAACATTAACTTCTAGCAGAGGTGCTATTCTTTTTGTGGTGAAAGCAAAATGAGTGTGAGCTGGGGATGATCATTGCTTCCATGAAATTTTGTGAAACTCATTGCCACGTGATTATCTTCTATCATCAGGTTCGTACTTGCAGGTTCAGGCTGACATGTTGCCACTGCTGTTGTTCAACAGTTACTTTGTTGTTCTACCTTTTTTTTTTTAATCCTGTGCTCTAAAAGACAGCGAAAGGCACTCACAAAATCACTTTCATTAAGACAACCACCAAGTCAGACACTGTTATCAAAGGCTGATGATCTTGGTGCTCAGCTAGAAACATCTCACAGGAGCCTGATTATCACAAATGATAAGAAACTGCCTTCTGCCAGTCGTGCTCTGACAAAGTGTATCACCTGGACCTCCAAAACTCAAACCAAAAGGAGCCCAAAGCACGTGGTCACTTTTTGCAGCCTTCTCTGTGCTGCCCACACTCACGTAGATGATCCTCAGGACTGGGCAGTGGTTTCTGTCTCTTGATGGGGTAGCTGAACGTGGTCTTGAGAAGTTGGCTTGAAGGCCTCTTTTTTTGGAGCGTCTCTTCCTGTGCACGCCTTGCTGCTCAGCTGCCAGGGGAGCCCTGGCACGTGCCTCTGTCTCTGGAAGTCCTGTGGGTCATTTCCCTGCTCACTTCAGTCTCGAGCTCCTGTGCACTGCTCCAAGGTGATCTCTTACTTCCTCACTGTTCAGAAGAAGGATGACCAGCTGACAGTAAAGCTGCTTGGTGCTGATGAGCCCTTGGTTTGTTACTGTGGTAAAACATACATCATTTGACAGCTGCTTGTGCATGGAAAGAAACATAGATGATTAACGGTTTCCTATCTTTTCTTGCTACTGATCTTCTTTGCTTATGACAGATGAGACTTAGATGTCTTTTTTTAAGAGACAGAGAGAGAAAAGGAGAATATTTAAACTTGTTCTCACCTAAGTCTTTTATGTTATCCTAAGGACCTTATTTGTAGTAGAGATTTTTGTCTGAATTTCAGCTCTCCTAAAATGATGAGATCTGTCATTCAGCTTTAAAAGGGAATGTGAATTCTTCCCTGGCTGGATGATTTTTTTTTTTTTTTTTTTTTTTTTGCAAAAGGGTATAATGCTAATTTTACTTATTCAGAAATTAAAATAGCAAACAGTTTATATGAGGTGTTGATAATTACCTATATTACTGTAATGCTGTGACAGATGTTGGCAAAAAGAGGCAGAAAATGCCTACAGCTGTGCACTCCATGACATCCAGTTTATACTCAGACAGAAGGCTAACAGATGTTCTGAACTGTCACTTTGCCTAAATGTTTTTAAAGTCTAAGGACCTGCTTTATAATTCACTAGGGCCTCATTTGGTTTCACAGAGGTTCTCAGAATTCCCATCTGTGACAATTAATGTCGAAGACTTTTATAAATCAACCCCTGTCCTTATTAGCCCTCTGCAAATAGATATTGTGTATCTGTATACTCCCGAGGCTTCTATTTTTTGTCACCTAGTTATTAATTTCTGTTACTTGTATATAGCATAACTCTCATTTTGAGAAGAAACAGATTTGGGTGACATGAATACAGCTCGAGCACCAGAGTCAAAGATTGCTGATAGAAATTTGAGTGACCTCAGAATACCTATGTTAAAATATTCTTTATTTTCTTGTTGAATGTTATGGTCATTTCTAAGGTGATATGATAGCAACTTCAAGCTACTTGTTTTCCCAAAGGAAAATATAAATCTTGGTGGTATCAAAATAGAGTACTTAAACAAGAATGTTCTGCTGCCAGAGATATTCCTATTCCTAGAGAATATTTTTGCTCAGAAACAGTTAAACCATTTAAGGTGTACTTTAAAAAACAAATAAAGGTTCGTATATTAAATTAAGCTCTTTAAATTAAAAATAAAGTTCTTATAAAAGTGATATATAGGTAATGTAGGCATGTAGAAAAACATTTAAAATGGCCATCTTCAAGCTCCGCCCAAATTTTGCAGCATACCTTCAGACAGGTAAAAAATGTCTCTAGAGTAAAAGAACTTAATACTTTATTGATAGTTGCCATTTCTTTTTAAAAGCTGAATTCCTGTTGTACAGTGTTTTAATAGTTTAAATATTGTGCTAACATAATCAGTGTTTGTCTTCTGTTCCCCAGTCCTGTATAGAAGCAGAACTCCAAATTGTACATCTTTCTGGGTTTGTTTCTAAATTACTCCCCACACTTAATTACGAGGATGAGAGGGATGCCTTATTCCTCTTTGTTATAGGCTAAGCTCTCAGTAATCCCAAACAAAAGAGCCAGTTCTGGAAGATATAGGATTTGCTAGCAGGATTATGGTCTCATAGATAATGATGTGCAGTCAGCAGAAGCGAAGCTTTATTTTAATTCAAATAAGCTAGTAAACAAACCACTGACAAGTCTGCTGGTGAGAGTAACTGGCTTCTGTTGCCACATTGGCAGCTAAATTATAGAAAATCTATTATACCCTGTTCACCATATGTTTAATTTAATACAGATACAAATTAAACTATCCACAGTGCCTATTAAAATGACAATACATATTTTTTAAATATATGAATGTTTTAAGATACATTCCCCTGACCTTAAGAAGAGCAGTGCTGATTTGGGAGACTACAGCAAAACACATGCTAGTCAACAGATTCTCTTCAACAACAACAGCAGTGATTTAAAAAAAACACAGAATATTAATAGTACAGTTTTGTAACAGATAATGAGGTTAATTGGGGTGTTTTACCTTCTAAGCATCTGTTCTTACACACTTCACTCCCCCTAGGTTCCTGGGCCTTGCATTTGATAGAAGTGGTTGATATCTAATCCTCTGTGTACTTTTTAATTCGGTGCCAGCTGCAGTATGAGGGTTTTGCCCTTTTCCTGCTGCAAATAACTATATTCCTCATTTCTGCATATTCTCATTTATTAATGGTCTTTCAAATAACCTGGATTTCTTGACCTGTCAGGAACCTTGGAATTGCTACTGTGTAATACTGTGGAGGGTTTCAAATTATGCAGAGGGATTCCTGCCTAGGGCCCGTGTTGTTCAGAGGAAGAAGTGTTGAGTACCATTTGTTGTGGCCCATTATGGACCCTGATTTGACTTGAGTTCTGTGAAAACAGGTCTTGGAGAAAAAATTAAAATAACAGCAGGCAAATATTGTGAGAGTCTAACTAAGTGTGGGTGTTTCCAAATGAATTGAATTTACCTCATAAAGTCAGTAGGTCGCTGCAAGTGATGGGGATCAGCAGATGTTACTGTTGTGAGGTGGTGATAGGCTACCTGAAACTTTATTGAAACCATAGAGAAAGAAATTAACTTCCCCAAATTCACCCCTTAAATCTTAAATGAATGATGATGAAAAAAGTGCCAGTCAAAATATTCCAAGACAAGAGCTCTCTGGACTTCCCTGGGGTCCTCCTGCCAAGATTGGACCTCTCCTTTCCAGCTCTAGTCTGCTCCCAGCAGCAATAGGGATGCAATGAAATTGTAAGTTTTGTGAAATAACTTGCTTGCAGGTTGTGAATTGTCACTCTTCACGGTAATATAGTCAAAATTCAGCATTCAAAATTATGTTTCCCACAGTATTTAAGATGTAAAGATCACATGTAAATGTCATGTGAACATGTGGAAGAGTGTGTGAAGGGAGTTCCTGGCTCCTATAGATGTGCAGCAGTACGCACCAGGCCCCAGACTGTATTTTATCACATGTACAATGTATAGCATGTGCATGGGCATGAGATGTGCAGTGTAAAGTGTGTATGTACCGTGTGCACATGTATGCTCATTGTATGTTTATTTTCATTTCATTTGCCCAAACACCTTCAGAATCTACATATATTTGTAATGTAGACATAACATACACAGAAATTTAAGAGTTATTGCAAAAAGTGTTACTTATTTGATAAATTCATCTTTAGTATGTAAAAAAATGTCTGGTTCCAGAGAAAATTGACATCTAAGGAGTTGAATGTATTAAAGTATCAAATATCTGAGAGATATTTGGACAAAATAGATAATATTACTGGTGCTATACTTTCTGGTCTTCTTCCCAGGACAAATTTATCTTATACCAAGTGGTCATCTTTCACTAAAGGCTTATTTAGCACCACAGCTACCCAAAGCAAAATTATTGGAATAAGTGTTGAGGTAATAAATGAGAGGGCTCTTTCACAGCAACCATTAAAAAAAAAAAAGAAAAGAAAAGAAAAAAAGAAAAGGTAAACAGAAGAAAACTCTGCAATTTTAGGAGGCGCATGTAAAGTTCTTCCATGGATTTCCATGCAGCAAAAGGCCTGCCTGCCCTGCAAACCTGAGAGCCGCTCTTGTGCGCTACGGTTTCTTTGCTTTGGGGTAGATGGATTTTCTCCCTTCATATCCCTGAGGGCTGGGGGCAGCAGCCAAAACCACCCCTCCACCGGAGTGTGCCGAGCGCTCCGCGGGGCTGCAGCGCGCTGGAAGCGCGTCCAGCCTCCGCGGGTGCGCATCCCTGCAGCCCGCACGGGCACCGCACCCCGGCTGCCGCTCACAGCCTTTTGGCTAAAAAAGCATGAACGTTGCCAAAGTGAAACGACAGGCTGAGAACTTCTGGAAATAGATTGGGAAGCCGCTTCTCCCAGGAAAGGAGTCCCGGAGGACACGGCGGGAGCGAGCGGGGCGCGGGGGATCCGCGCTTCGCACCCGCTGGGCTCTGCGCGGGGCTCGGCCCCCGGGCAGCCCGCCGGGATTAAACTTTAACCCTCTTGCCAGCGAGCCAGGATGCGAAAGAAGGGCTTGTCCCGTGTGGTGTGAAGCTCAGCTCCTCCGGGGAAGATTAGCCCGGGAGCGCGGCGGAGCCAGGCACAGGCTGGGGCTGAGCAGTGGCACTGCGGTCACGGCAGGGGCAGAAATATTGGCTGGGGCGAGAAATAGCAGCAGCAGCAGCCTATCTTCCCACTCTGCTTTGAAACAGCTTCAATGCTTTGTCCGGGGTTGGAATTCCAAAATTCTGATTTTTTATTTTTTTTCTGGACGCAGTGTTGGGTCAGGCGCTCAGCCCCTCTACGGGAGACCGTGTCTGGCAAACACCTTACTGGTCTGTTGGAATATGCAGCCTAGAGATATATCTATATCTAGCCAATTTGGAGTAATCCGTTATTTCACCTATGCACCTGGATGCAGGTGGTCTGGGTTTGGATGTTTTCTTTTGTTGGGGGTTATTTCCCCAAGCCTAAAATGAATTGTGAAAGTCAAAATCTAAGACGCTCATTTTCCCTCCCCGTGGCATTGGTCTAGGCATGGCGATATAAGGGTAGCAGTGGCCGTGTGGGAACCCAGCCCATCTCAGACCACGGGCGAAAAATCCCTGTTGATATGCGAATTTCTCTCAGAGCCCTTCCAATATGCGGCTCACTTTTTTTACCATTGTTTGTTTGTTTTTCTTTCCCTCCAGAAAGTCTTAGAAATTGCTGCAAAGCGTTATAAAGTTGTAGCTACCCGGTACACACACGGGTGATTTCGTTTCTGGTTATCTGCAAAATGAGCTTTAAGCCAATTTCGTGCTTCAGGCTAAAGAGAGGGATTCGTATTTCCCTCC
Source organism: Passer domesticus (assembly GCF_036417665.1). Lineage (NCBI taxonomy): Eukaryota > Metazoa > Chordata > Aves > Passeriformes > Passeridae > Passer > Passer domesticus. The sequence continues at coordinate 7,288,706 of NC_087484.1, forward strand.
TAGATGCGTGGCATTCCTGGAATCTCTTTGTCAGCTTGCCGTAGGATGCTGCTGTAATTTGCCTGGAAACTCTCTCCAAAATTTGTGTACAGCGGTTGAGAACAACGTAAGATTTCTGAGCCGGGTTGTTCTTTCTGGAAAGAAAAAAAAAATCATCTTTCATTGATAAGTCAGTATTAAACTATTCAGAGCCTGGTTCCCATTTATCCCAAAGAACCACCGTAGGTTCAAAGTACATATTTCCTACTAATCTCTTTCCCTCCTTGCCCTAAGAAATAAAATAGTCCTTCAGGAGAAGCGGTACTTTCTTGGAGAATCCTAGAAAAGTTCTTGCACCATTTCCTGAACTTTGACACGCTCGGCTCTTTCATGCCACTTCCCCCCCGCCTCCTGAACGTGTAAAGGCAAAACGACGGGAGGTTGCCTGAACTCTGCGGCTGGAGAGGAGCTCTGCCACCCTCCGTACGAGTCCCCTCTTGGCATTCAGCCTGGCAAGCAGAGCTCTCCTCCCTCCTGCGCGGAGGCGTGCGGAGCCGGCGGGGCCGCTCCGGCGGGGCCGCGGCCGCCCCGCGGAGGCTCCCCGCACCCTCCCCGCTCCGGCGGAGCGGGCTGGGGAGAAGATGTTTATCCTGAGATGCAAAATGGGTTGTTGAAAAACAAGCCATGTGCAAATAGTTTAATTTTCCGTTTTGATGCTTATCTTTGTCTCCCGAATTTCATCGGAGAGGCTTTAATTGGCGTGTGGGTAATAGTTCCTAAATAATCCCTTATTAGATGACTTCAGACGAGTTGCGAACCAATAACATCTTAGTCCCAAAAGTGAAAGTAGAATTTGAAGGCTCAGGTCAGTTTTTGTCAAAGGGTTCATTTGAACATCTTTTAGTTTGCTGAAAAAGCTAATTAAAGAACGTTTGAAGGTTAAAGTCATTATTCCGTGCTGTTGTCGTGCTACAAGTGAGCCGAGTTTTGTGAAAACACAAAGGGCAGAAGTCACAGAGGTGGATTACTGTCAGTCCAGGCTACAGAGGCACAGAGAACTGTGGCATTAATTCCTATAGAAAGGTAGACAAACACAGTCACTGACTAACAACTTTCCCGCAGAGCCCTATTGTCTAAGCACTTTCTACTGCTTTGGGGCTCTCTTCGAGTTGCTACAGTCGTAACCAGATCCCAAACTAGGTAACGGGGCGACTTTCGGGCGCAGAATTCCTGCCCTGTGAAACAATTTCCACGACAAAAAAAATCGCTGTGGGTCCTGGCGGCTCCCTCTAACATTTATTTCCCCCTTCAGCGGCGCTAATTTATTCATTACTTGGCAGAAAGTTAGCAACGCAGCAGAACTCTGCCGGAGCCCGCACCGCCCGGAGCCGCTGCCCGGCGGGGCAGAGCCGCGGCCGCGCCCGTGGAGAGGCTCCGCAGGCGCTCAGCAACTTTGCGGACGGCGGCGGAGCCGCGCAAGAGCCGCGCAAGAGCCGCGCTGCCGGGAGCTGCGCGGCGCGGAGGCTGCGGGCGCGCAGGGACAGGCGGCGCGGCCGCGGGCAGGGAAACGCCGTGGGTTAATGCCGGGGGTGGCAGCAGCAGTTTGCGCCTTTGTGTGTGCGTGGACAGCGGATTGCAGAGCCGGGCACACAAAGATAGGCGCGCACAGGCACGGCCGCGGCTGCTCAGCCTCGCCTCCCCAGCGCCCGCTGCCTCCGCGCTGAGAGCCCCACTCGCTCTCAAAGTCTAGATTTTTAGGTCTGGCCACGACTGTAGATCTCCCCAAATTCAAAGAAACAGATGTTTAGGCTGATTATGGATGGGGGAGGGGAGGAGGGATCCCTGCAGCTGCAACTCAAAGAAATATATTGATAAAATATTTCAGTGGTAATAAATACGCAGAGATCAGCTCGACCTTGCGAGGTCTTTATTTTAATTTTTTTCCCCCCATATACAAAAATCTTTATCAAACCTCTATTCTATGGCTTCAATAAACAGAACCCATTACCTCACGGCAGCTTTTGTTGGCCTGTATACAAGCGAGAACAAAATGGTTATTCAGGAGAACGCTTTCGATTTTTATTGTGTGTAGTATGCACAAAGAGCAGTGTTATTGTATTAAAAAGAACCATCTGTAGCAGAAACAATGGCATCAAATTATCTTTGAATACCCACTGCAAAAATATAAAGCTTTTTTATTATTCTTCTGCTGTACGGTGGGGGACAGAGAAGTGACTTTTTTGTTGTTGTGGGTGCATTCTTATAACACACACACAAAATCAGCCATTGGGATTTTTTTTTAAGCCATAAACGATTTTTTCCCCTCTTGTTCCAGGGACTGCAGTTAAGAGCTAGGGCTAGGACTTGGAGGATGTGTAGGCAAACGGAAAGAGAGCCGGGGGAAGAAAAACCGAAATGGATTCATTCTCTGTCCTGGATGGAGGAGGAGAGGAGAGGAGAAGAGAAGGGGACGTGCGAGCTTCCTTCAACTGCCTCTGTCCGGTGAAAAGTGCTCAGACCCCCGGGGCTGCGCCGGACTCGGAGCCCGCGCGGACTTTGGCGTGGAGCTGCCAATCAAACGGCTCGCAGCCGCCACCCTGCCCTGGCACCGACATGTAAGTAGCTGCAGCACAACTTTGACATTCACAGTTTTTTCCCCCTCCTCCCCCGTGACCTTTAAAACGATCTGGAAATGTAGCTCCCACCTACGACCCGCCGCTCCGAGATCCACCGCGCTGAGCTCGGGGACTCGCGTACGGGTTTGGGCTCGGCTGAAATTGCGCGGCCGCGCAGCGCCAGCGAAGCGCTGGGCAGAAGCGCTCCCGGTCCGCGGGCTGCCTCCGCGCTGTGTGCTCCTCTCCCGCGGAGCTCAGGGCCCGCGGGGAGCGCTCGGGCTCCAGCAGCGCCGGGACTCTCCCCCGCGCCCGCGGGGCGTTCCAAGCGGAGCCGCCGTTTCGGCGTCGCCCCGCGGGGCGAGGCGCGGAGAGGCGCGCAGCCCCCGGCCGCGCATCGCACGGGGCGGCAGGCGCGGGGCCGCGGATGCTCCGTGGGCCGGCGGGCCCAGAGCCGCCCCGGGCCGGTGCGCGGGGCGCGGAGCGGCCGGGGCGGTGCGCGGGCGCGGAGCGGCCGCCGGGCGGGGGTTCCCCGCTCTCTGCCGCCCCCTGTGGGCGCTGCGCGGCCGCTCCTCCCGCGGCGCTGCGCGGCGGCTCCCGGCCCAATCCCGGGAAAGGGGGGCCGGCCCCGCGCAGCTCCCCGCACGCCCCAAGCGGGGCCGCACCGCGGGCAGAGGCGGCGCAACGCCGGGCCGGGCTGCGCGGGGTCCGGGCAAGGCGATAATAAATCATCAATACCTCTGACTGCCCGCCGCTGCCTTCTGATGCGCTTGGGGCTGGGAAAGGCCCGAATTTGACATAGCGGCTCATTATAATACCATTTAAAGGGAAACACTTTTTAGTTACAGTTAGCAAAGTTGAGGTTGGATTTCCCCCTCTTCGCCCCCCCCTCCTTTTTTTTTTTTTTCTTGGTAAGAATTTGGTAGATAAAGGTTAATCTTGGGCTGAATGATAGAGCTGTGATTGACAAGAGAAAAGGTGTTGAGGGCAGGTCGAGCTGTCTTATTTACAGCCCACTGCTTGCTATAGAGCCTTTGTTAGGACTGGAAAGCTAATTTAGTGCTGATCAAAAGCACCACAGAGTTAAAGGACTGGTAATGACTGCTAATTTCATTTCAGCCTCATACATCCCCAACTGCTGTAATTAAAGACGTGCTATTTAAATACAGGTGAAGGGGTTTTGTATTAGGGGGAAAGTGGGTAGCCGGTTACAATTTTATTTATGGTTAATATGGTAAAAGTCCAACATTCGATTTATGAATTTAGCGATTTGCTTTTTTGCACTCTTCTGCCCCTGCAGAGCAGGGCTGGACGGCAGGGTCGGCCGTGCAGGGGCAGGGTGAGGACAGCGCGCCGCAAGCGATGGATGCGAGCCCTCAGCTAGCATGGGGTTATCTTATTTTTAATTATTCCCATCAAACGGCAGTCAGGAAACATCGGGAGCTCAGGGGAGAGGGGAGATGGAGGGGCACGTGTCAGCTTTTAAGTGCCTCTGCGGAAGCTCGGGTCCTCATATTATTATTATTTTTAATTAAATTATTTTAGCACTCCACGGCTGGTTCGCTGGCTCTGAGACGATGTAATTTCACAACCGATATAACAGTTTCTTTCTGGGAAACATCAAAGGATGAAAGCTCTACATTTCCGTAGTTGGTTAAAATTGACCAAAAAAAAAAAAAGAAAAAAAAAGAAAGAAAGAAAAAGAATTTAGCCTTTAATCTCTTTTTATCCACGACGACTAAAGATCTGTACTCGACCCCGCTCGGCTCCGGGCTGCCCGGGCTCCCCGGGCTCCCCCCGGGCTCCCCGGGCTCCCCCCGCTCCCGCGGCCGCTCCGCGCGGGGGGCGGCGCCCCCTGTCGGCCGCGCCGGGGCCGCCCGTGGGGATTCCGCGGGACGGGAACACCGGCACCGGGACCGGCACCGGCACCGGGACCGGCACGGCAACAGCGGCCCCGGCACGGCAGCACCCCTCGGCAGCAGCGGGCGGGCGCGGAGGCAGCGCCCGGAGCTGGCCGGGAGTCGCTGCAGGGGTTAAAGCGAGCGCGGTGAGGCAGGGACGGGCAAGGTGAGCAGAGAGCCCGGCACAGGAACCGCGGGCAGGGGAGGAAGCCACCTCCAGCTTGCGCCGTTTGCTCTGCGGAGTTGTGAACGTGGGCGGAAAATAAGTGAAGTGCCGCCCGACTTTTTCGAAGCAGAGCTTTGCTGGGTCTCGCAGAAAGGCTGATAGGTGATGCTCTCCCACAGAGGCAGAGCAGGGCAGCTGCTGCGGGACCGCGCCGCCCCGGCGGGCGGCGGGACATCTCCGGCAGACCAACTTCTTTATTGGCAGCCTGAGGCACAAAAAGTCAGGATTAATTTTTCATCGTTCCCAACTTCGGTGTTCCCGTGCTGTCAGCAGATGCCAGCCTTTCAGATGCTCGTGCTTGTGTTTTCCTCCCAACGTGTCTTAAATAAGTCAGTGTTGACAGGTGTTGCTTGTAAGCAGCGTTGAACAGTTCCTTTTCATTAAGGAAACATTTTCTCAAATGGCATATGTTTAAACCCGAAGCAATAAAGTCACCTCAATCCCTCTCAAAAAAAAAAAAAAAAAAAAAAAAAGGCAAAATAAACACCCAACTCCTGGAAAAGGAAGAAGCGTTATCTTAAGTGAATGCCTGGAGTGCGATTTTATTTCCTCACTGTGGAGGTGACAGATTTTAAAGAAACCTGGTGATATAAAACGATTAGCCAAAATATGTGACACGCTGCATTGCCACCAACTTTTTAGATGAATTCTCTACTTGTTTTACAGCATGCATGTAGCTCGGTGTAGTGCATTTAACGGTGGTATTTGCTAGATGCGGTAATACCCAGCACGGTTTATGCGTCTTGCGTGCAAAGAGAAAGACTAATGGAAACCAAATTATTTCTGTTAAATTGGGGTTATTTTGTATCTCCTGTTGACAGCCTGGATGAAAGTCATAACGCCGCAGTTTTTCTATTAAATGAACCCCATGGCTGTTGGTCTCACAATAAACTTTTCACTCTAGAAATTATATTCGGATAGGTTTTTATGAAATATTATTGTTTGTCGCGCTGAGCATACTTTCTCCATTCTTTCAGTTTGATCTCCGCTCGAGACTCCCTAATAAGGCAATTCTGTAGTAAGAGCGCCCAAAATAAAGACATGGCATTTTCTATAAATAATAGCAAGAGCCCCGCACAGATTTCCTGCACAACGGAATTCCCAGATTTCCTTTACTGTTTCTTTAGTTAGCATGCGTTCGGTATATATAACTCTGAAATTAGCAAAAATATACATCTGTATAGATCTGTCAAGCCAGTTATAAACAGAGGCATTATATGTCAATTATCACAGGAAACGGAAAAAATACAGAGCGCTTGTACACACGGTTTAACGTCAGGAGGCACTTTACAAAAATTTAGTGACTCTTGCCGAAAGGTGAATGATTAACCCGGTTCCAGGAGGGGTTGTTAGTGCTCCTCTTAGAAACAGCAGTTGTGAGGGGGCTGTAAAGGGGTCGTAAACTCCCCCCTCCCCAGGGCAGGAGCTGGCACATAAAATCAAGGGTCCCGAGTGATCAGTTGAACCAAAATGCGGTTTTCCTGGGCTCGGTTCGTAACTCAGTTGCCGGGTTTTATTCTGCGGACGATACTCAAGGGAGCAAATGCTGTAAATCTGGGATCGGGTCCCAGGCTTGGCAGACAGCTGGCAGCAAGGGGGGGTCAGCTCTGTGCTCATCTGGCAGCAAGGGCGGGGGGTTAGCTCTGTGCTCGGTCTCGTTCATCTCCACTTGGAAGAAAAGTGCATTTTTAGTTTATTTATGTCTTTTGGAAGGAGCTGTTTCTGGATGCCGGCATTTCCTACATCTCTCTGTTGAGCGGTGGAAAGGGAGACTTGAAGAAACAAACCAGAAAAACAACCTCAAAGGCCAATTTCTCACCTCACCTTTCCTTGCTTCCCCCTCAGCCTGTCCCTGGCACCTGCTGCCCTGAGCACCCGCAGCATCGCCCCTTCTGTCCCGGCCCCTGGGCACCCCCGGGGCCTTTCCCCTCACATTCATCCGCTCCCACAGGGTGCTCGGAGGAGCCCCGCTGTCCAGGGATTTCCATGGAAAAAGGGCTGTGACACCCCTGACAGCACCCCACACCCAAGCCCTCAGTGCCGCAGGTCGCCGTGTGCCTAAAGCGCTTCTGCCGCCGCGCACACCTGCGGGACCAGGGGCTGGGGGTGCCGGGGAGCCCCTCGGCTCCTTCTCCTGACCGGGAGGAGCCCCTCGGCTCCTTCTCCTGACCGGGAGGAGCCCCTCGGCTGCTTCTCCTGACCGGGAGGAGCCCCTCGGCTCCTTCTCCTGACCGGGAGGAGCCCGAGGCCCCCTCGCCTCTCTGCGCTGCGCCCGGGCCTCCTCCGGCAAAGATCTTGGGATGGAGGGCAGTGGATAGGCACATGGGAAGTGTTGTTGTTATTATTTATAGCACCATCTCTCTGCTCCGATTAAGCGCCGTCTAAATATGAATTCACTGTATAGACAGCTAGTCTATAATTTGAATTAAAATCCTTCCAACGAGCCCGTCGCTGGAGAATTCTGAAATCACAAGCCTAAGTTGACACAATGAGCCCATGGTGTCAATAAACCATGGGCGAGATGGAGAGATTGTCACTCCAGACCATAACAGTTCTGAAAGTGTCATTACCGTCTGTCCTGTCAATGAGCTCCAAATTAAGGACTATGAGGAACAGCGAGATAAAAGTCACCGTCTTGGCTCCATTATGGGCGATCTTGTCAGTGATCTGAGAATCACTGGAAAGGGCTTTTTTTTTTTTTTTTTTTTTAATGTACTTTTCAAACCATGCCTCGGGATGCCAGGGTTTGAGGTGCGCTGAGAGAAGCAACCTTGAAGCACCCCAGGCTGTGCCTTAGGCGTTCCCATTGAAACTGCCACAGCTTCTTTGGGAAACGGTGTGAATTCAATGGAAGAGCCGGAATAATTCCATCAAAACTGTGCTGGGGCCAAAGAGGACTTCATTTGATTTGGGCGACACGTGTGATCCCATGAACAGACACTTTTTTTGACCATTATTTTCTTAAGTCAACACAAAGATGGTGAAGGGGAAAGAGGGAAATAAAATAGAAGCCTCAACTTTAGGAAAAGACAATACGTTTGAGATAGCCCCTTCCAGGCATTAAGACTTTCAGAGAATGTCCCCAGTCTCTCTCCTGCGAGCCTGAGAGAGTTAAGGGGACTTATTCAGGAATTGGAAACCTTCAATTCTGGATTTTTGTGCTTTTGTGGGTTTAAGCAAAGCAGTTAGCGTTCTTCGGGAGGGGTTTTGTGTTTAATATACATGAGTTCATTCAACTACAATGGGAAAAGAAAACTCATTTGTTCTTATAAAACTAGGAAGGAAAGATAACTTTAAATAGACTGCCAAAAAGGATCCCGCTCGAGGGGGCTGCCTTCCTGCTAAAGAGCCAACATTCAACTGTAATTTCACCCCCTTACGTTGTACAGTAATTCCTAAGTTTATCCTCGCCACTGATCTTGATTTTCTGATTTATTTTAAAGATAACATAAGAAAAAGTACGGGCTTCATTTATACTTTGCTTTGGGAAAGAAATCCCGGGAGTGCGATTTTAGATGCAGAGCAAAAATCGCGGACAGTCTGAGGAAGATGTTGGCTATTTATGAAGAGTCATGGAAGCCTGTTTGGACAATCGGCTTCTCCTTTTATTGAGAAGCCTTTTGAAAGCGACTTCGAGAGGTGGTGTGAGCGATTCGGCTTTTCTGCTGCTTATTGTGCACGTTAAACTCCCCTCCAGGATCCGAGTTTTAATTTTTTCTTTAAATTTTCCTTCTTCTTGCAGCACTGAAAAAAGAAAAAAAAAAAAAAAAAGAAAAAAAAAAAGGAGCAGCTTCTTTTTGGTTATTTTTTTTCTCCCCACCTTTGTGGTTTGTTTGGTGGGGGGTTTTTTCCCCTTATTTTTTTAACCTCTCGGCTATTTATTTTTGCCGCCCCTGCCCCGCAGCACCGGCTCACCGGGAGGGGAGGTGGCGGTGGGGCCGCTCCGGGGGCACTGCGGGAGCCCCTGGGCGGGCGGCCCGGGAAAAGCCCCGCATTCCCCGCATCCCCGGGCCCCGCATCCCCCGTATCCCGCATCCCCCGCATCCCCGGGCCCCGCAGCCCGCTCGGGCCCGGGCCGTGCGCTGCCCGCCCGGCCGCACGTGTGCTCGCCCCGCGCTTCCATTCGGGAGAACAGGGATGAAAGGAGAGGCCGGGAGCAGCGCGGGGCTCCCTCGGTATTCCCCGGCTTTCAAGGGTCCTTAGAGCCCTTGAATGAAATTATTGGGCGAAATGGGGTCTGGCGGGACCGGCCGCGGCTCGCCCCCTCCTTGGTTTGTACGTGTAATGCCACTTCTGAGAGCGACAATCGGGCTACTTGCTGGACAGGGAGGGACAAAAAGGAGATTAAACCGTTTTAAATAATAATAAAAAACATCCCGAACGCAAGCAGAGTGGATTACACTTGCCGCGGCGTCCCGGCTCCCCCCAGGCTCCCCGAACAGCCCCTCCGGGCCGCGGGCGGAGCGGCCCCGGCCCGGCCCGGCCGAACTGCCCGGGCTCCCGGAGGGCTCCCGGCTCCCGGGCGAGATCCTGCTCCGGCTGCGGACATCCTGCATCCCGCATCCTGCATCCTGCACCTGCCGGGGCTGGGGCAGGCTCTATCCCTGCCCTGGGCCCGTACCCACCCCGAGGCATTTCAGACTATCTCCCCAAGTTTTCCTCGGGATACCACTGCAAACCCCCATGTGGTGACTGAAATCCCCCAGAGACCGGGGTATAGTTAGTTCATTAAAACTTCCCGGACTGACTTGGGCGCTGGGCTGCTGCAGCATAAGAGGGGCAAGAGGAAATTTATCTGTACATTTTCGTCTCTGCCTATTTTTTTTTAACGTAATGAAATTAAAACTTTTGGAGCTCACAGTTGACATTTTGCAGAAAATTGAGTTATCAAGGCAGTAATTATTTCACGGGGAGATAAAACTCTCATAGCCCTAACTGTCAAATAGGGGCCTTTTCAGATTTTAATTACAAAATAAAATTAGTCTGCTCTTCCTCGGAAGGGTTTGTGAGTGGCTAAACAGAGCTTTCCCCAATACTGGTGGTCGTCAAACTCTGCTAATTAGCAATGCTGAGAAATTCCAGTTAACAAGGACATTCTCTAAGTCTCTGCAGGTTCCCTGCCGTTCGCCTTCATTTCCATAAGAAGATTAAGAGTGGAGGGGAACACACTCAAATGCAGATGCAGAAAAGAAGCGTTTTTAACAAGCATCATAATAGTAAGATGCTTGGCTAGTTCTCACCTAATTACTGCAAGTTAAACCTCTATTTGCAGCTAAGGACAAAAAATGGAGCTGCAATCTCCCATCTCCACAAGTCTGCTTAATAGTTTGCTTTAGATTGGTTACTAGTAGGTTCAGGGAAAAAAATAATATGAAAATGTGTATATTCTTTCCGATACAGTTAACACGATAGGTTGTATCCGTAGGGCTTTTAGAAAAATCGGCGAGCATTAGAACAATAAATACATAAAATCCAAGCAGTTAACATTCATTTTCTTTTTAAGACACTCATAACCTGGAAATAAGAGTGCGTGTGCCGCAGAGCCCATCACTGAGAACATTTGCAGACTATTTGTTTAATGTAAGCACTTTTCATTTCCATAAATTATACCAAAGGCAACGATTTTTTAAATCCACTCAGATTAAACCGTCCCTCTGCAGGCCTCCCTTCCCTAGCTGTATTCTTAGAGAGCTGTGGTGTTATTGTCATTAATATAGAAAATCAGGGACCATTTCATCTTTTCTTTTTTTTTTCTTTTTTTTTTTTTTTTTTTTTATTTTGTAGCCAGCTTCCCGGTCTGCCTCTGCTTCCGCCCACCCGTGTGTGTATTCCCAACCAAGCAAGCCTCCATACCCAGAGGAAAGGCACAAAACGCCCCAAAAGAGCCATCGCCCTCACCTTATTTCCTATATTGCACTATTATGTATATATGCCAGTTTATTGCGCCGATAATTAAAAGCGTTAATTAAAATAGAGCCGTAAATACTCCCGATAGCACAGTTGTTAGGCATTTCCCATCCTTTATTCGTACGATAAATGCAATTAGGAAAGGGCCAGGCCCCGCAAGGCTCTCGGCGAGCACCGGGCAGCCCACGGTGCCTGGTCCTGCGCGGAGCTCCGGGCCGTGCACCCCACGCACCTCCCGCAGCTGCAGCCGGAGCAAAAATAACCCCTTGCCTGCGCACCGCCAGCCCTCGCTTATCGGTTCAGCACAATGAGCAAGCACCTACACCGCCCACCCACCCCCTTTAAAAAAAAAAATTCAAAATAATTATCCCTAAAATTATTTTTTAATAACTTTATCAACTGGAGACCAAAGGGAGAACAATAAGGCAGTTAACAGCCGCCGCGCGCTCAGGAGTGTCTGGACAATCCCAATCCGGTTATACCCCACTTCTCGTCATTTGCACCCATTTTTCGACGGTTTAACCTATCACTTATCATGGGGTTATATATACATTTTCGAATTAAGCGCATTGGACCCGTTAGGATTTATTTGCATAATCTCCGCACATTAGGAAAAAAAAAGAAAAAAAAAAGAAAAAAAAAGGAGATGCGTCCCTGTCCGCCGGCGGTT